>NW_023260510.1:0-57500 GCF_013100865.1 Trachemys scripta elegans | reverse complement strand
AATAACCTTGTGACTCCCCCCAATTCCTTTTTGAGTCAGGACCCCTACTATTACAACACTGTGAAATTTCAGATTTAAATAGCTGAAATCATGACATTTATGATTTAAAAAATCCTATAACTGTGAAATTGGCCAAAATAGACCGTAAATTTGGTAGGGCTTTAAGCATAACACACTTAGTAGGAGCCATGCTAGACTATCTAAGGGCCTGATTCTTCCACCCTTACACTGAAGAGTGCCTTATTCTATAATAGCGCCATTAGAATCAATGGAACTAATAGCTGAATCAGGTACTACTTAATGTCAGTAAAGGTCTCAGAATCTTGCCCTAAAGTAGTTAATAAACTCACAATCTGGTCAGTGAAAACACAGGAAGTGTCAAGGTGGGCTTTATATAGGGGTATATTTAGGGAACTCTGTTTTCTGTGTGATGTGATTTTAAATCTAAAAATACCTTAAAAACCCTTAAGATAATAAACTGTAGTAAAAAGCTGGCTGAACAAATATGGGTGCAAGTAGACTGAGAAGGTGGTTCTCCATATGCTGACTCCATAAAAAACTTTTGGGAACCCCCAGCAGTTTTAAGGCTTATCTCCCATCTACCCATAAAGATAAGGTAGGTTGTCATAACCCCTCTGGACCTGTTCACAACCTCTTGTTTTTTCAAGTGTCTCATGATCTGTGGTGTGCCCATTTTTGGGTTGTCCAAAAGGGGGGCCTGATTTTCAGAGGGCAGGGACATAACGCTTTCTGTATGGAGCCACACATCCCCAGAGAGAGCTCTGGGAAGCAATAAGCCTGAAGAAGGCACAATGCCTCTAAGTGCCTAGGGAGTTTGGCCACGTGCCAAATGCGCTCCTGCCCATATCCCCACCCTGCAAGAGTGGAATGCTTTTGCCCCAATGAGTCTGGGGGAAGGACTGAACCATTCCCTTTCAGCACCAGGCGACAACTCAAGAAGGGTCCCAACACAAGTTCCTTTCTCCCCACTCCTCTTAAAAATAAAAACAAGACCCACAGCACTTACTTTGGCTATCTTCCACTTCTCTTGCTGTGGTGCCACCTTTGACTGGCTTCCATCCTGTAATCATCTTCAGACAGCATGCTGAGCCTCCACTCCCTAGTTTCTCCTCTTCCTTCCCCTCCACATCCCTCTTTGTGTGAAATCTTCTCTGACTCCTCTCCCTCTTTCCAAACTCCTCAGTTTCCTTCCTCTTCCTCCACACCACCTCTCTCTTCCTCCCCCAGATTCCAGTTTCTCCTCTCCATGAATCCTCCTCCCCCATGAATCAATCTCACCTCACTCTCCACCCTCATCCCCAAACACTTCATTCTCTCGTCTCCAAACTGCCTCCTGCCCTGTTCTCTTTCCCTCTTCCAAAATCCTCCTCTCTTCCTTTCCTCAAGTTCCCCTCACAGCTGCACCCCTCATGACTATCAGGGGCAGCTCCAGGCACCAGCGCACCAAATGCGTGCCTGGGGCGGCAAGCCGCGGGGGGCGGTCTGCCGGTCCCTGTGAGGGCGGCAGGCAGGCTGCCTTCGGCTTCGGTGGCAATTTGGCGGCGGGTACGCGGAAGGCGTGGGACCAGCGGACCTCCTGCAGGCATGCCGCCAAACAGGGCCGGCTCTGGCTTTTTTGCCGCCCTAGGCAAAAAAGCCACCCGCCGCCCCCCGCACACCCCCCCCCCAGCGCGGCAGGGGAGGGCGCTGAGCCCAGCCGCGGGCCCGCAATCCCCGACCGGCTGGAGCACCGGGGGGAGGGTGGTGAGCCCGCCGCGGCCGCCGCTCCAGAGTGCGGGGAGGAGGGTGGAGAGCCCGCCGCGGTTCCCCGCTCTCCCTGGCGGCCAGAGCGCCGGGAGCAGGGCGGAGAGCCCAGCCGGGGCTCTCCGCTCTCCCTGGCGGCCTGAGTGCTAGGGGGAGAGTGGAGAGCCCCCGGTGGCAAGAGCGCCGGGAGGAGGGCGGAGAGCCCGGCCGGGGCTCTCGCTCTCCCCAGCAGCCAGAGCGCCGGGAGCAGGCGGCGAACCCGGCCGGGGCTCTCCGCTCTCCCTGGCAGCCTGAGCGCCGGGGGGAGAGTGGAGAGCCCCCAGCAGCAAGAGCCCTGTGTGGAGGGAGGANAGGAGGGCGGAGAGCCCGGCTGGGGCTCTCCGCTCTCCCCAGTGGCCAGAGCGCCGGGAGCAGGCGGCGAGCCCGGCTGGGGCTCTCCGCTCTCCCCGGCGGCCAGAGCGCCGGGAGCAGGCGGCGAGCCCGGCCGGGGCTCTCCGCTCTCCCTGGCGGCCAGAGCGCCAGGGGGAGAGTGGAGAGCTGAGAGCCCCCGGCGGCCAGAGCGCCGGGAGGAGGGCGGAGAGTCCGGCCGGGGCTCTCCGCTCTCCCCGGCGGCCAGAGCACCGGGAGCAGGGCAGAGAGCCCGGCCGGGGCTCTCCGCTCTCCCCGGCAGCCAGAGCGCGGGAGCAGGGCGGCGAGCCCGGCTGGGACTCTCTGCTCTCCCCGGCGCCAGAGTGCTGGGGGGAGGGCGGAGAGCCCTCGGCGGCCAGAGCGCTGCGGGGAGGGCGGCGATCCCGCCGCGGCTCTCCGCTCTCCCCGACCGGCCGGAGCGCCGGGGGGAGGGCGGCGAGCCCGGCCGGGGCCCTGCTCTCCTCGACCATCCAGAGCGCCGGGGGGAGGGCGGCGAGCCCGGTCGCGGCCCCGCTCTCGGGCCGGAGCGCCCCGCCGCACCGCCCCCCTCCAGGCGCCGCCCCAAGCAGATGCTTGGTGGGCTGGTGCCTGGAGTCGGCCCTGCCGCCAAAGGCTACCTCACTGCCATGGTTGGGGTAGGAAAAGACATAACGTCACCCCTGATGACTATACTACCAAAGGGGTTGTCCGGCAGTGGGAGTAGAAGTGAAAAGAGAAACTCCTACCAGCCAGTGCTGCACCCACCCTCTTTCCCTGGTCAGGCCTCTTCTCTCCTGCAGAGCTGGTGTGGGAGGGCCTCAGGTAGGAAAGGAGCCACAGCTGCAGGCTCTTGCCTGCCCAGCAGGATGACACTGCTGAAGGCCCTGCTGGCATGAGACTACAACTGCAGCCACTTCCTGTTATTGTGGCCAGGATGGAGGCAGGGTTAACAGAGCACTGAGGCAGCTGCACAAAGCACCCTCAGACTCTCCTTCTTTCCCGCTCTGCAGCCTCCTCTCCACAGCCACCCAAAAGATCAGGGGCTGAGGGGGAGGCATTGCTGTCCCTCCCTCCCCAAGCTGAAAGTGGGGAATGTGATTTCTGCTCCTTCCCCTCTAATTATTCTCACACCCTTCACGCACTCTTGAGGTGACTAGTGCTACTTGTGGCACAAACCAAATCTTCCACCCTCCTGAATACAAGAACTGAGGCCTTGGCTACACTTACCAGCTAGTTCGACGGCTGGAAATCGAAGTTCTGGGTTCGACTTATCGCGTCTAGTCTGGACGCGATAAGTCGAACCCGGAAGTGCTTGCCGTCGACTGCGGTACTCCAGCTCGGCGAGAGGAGTACCGCGGAGTCGACGGGGGAGCCTGCCTGCCGCGTGTGGACCAAGGTAAGTTCGAACTAAGGTACTTCGACTTCAGCTACGTTATTCACGTAGCTGAAGTTGCGTACCTTAGTTCGAATTGGGGCGGGTAGTGTAGACCAAGCCTGAGTGGGATACATAGCAGGAGAGGTTCCTTATGCCCATATTCCCCTCTGTGCTTCTCCACAGGCCCCCAGACACAATTTGGTCCTAGGTAGTTAGCTGCTGTGTTTATCAGTCTTCTTATTTCTCAACTTAACACTTTATTACAATTAAGGGCTCTATTTGGACCAGCCTTGTGCTCAATTATGCCCAATTTTTGCATAATTTAGAGAGAAATGTGGAGGAGCATGACTTTTCCATCTAATTTTATGCAAAATTAGCATTCAGCCACCTGGGATTTTGACTGAGAAGCAGAACACACATCTAATATAGGAATGTGTGGCAGCTGAAATGGAGGTTAAGAACAGGGATTGAGTCAATACAAAATTGTACAAATTAATCAATACCAGATTTTTTTTAATCTCCTACTCTGCATGGCAAATTAAAGTATGGTTCTGCTCTGAAAAAATAACTGTAAAAATGGCACCTTCTTGCCAGTATTTTTGTTCCCTATAGATTTCCAGAGACATTTTTACTAACTTCGCTGACAAAATTATTTTTTTTATTGCTTTTGATTCTGCTTCACCCTGCAGAGCCAATGCAGCTCAGAGAGGGGGAGCTGGATTCTAGTCTTTCAACAATAACAAAAAATATATGCTAAATTCCAATCAGTTACATCTGTGCAAATCCACTGAAGACAATGGAACTGCAGCTGTCACTGAAGGCTCAATTTGGCTTGCAGAATCTTTGGCCAAGATTTTGAAAAGTGATTAGTTGTTTTGGGTGCCTAATTTGTGCCTAATTTTTTGGGTCCCCCATTGGAAACGCTTTTTAGGGGGTCTGATTTATACAGAGCAGGTGCTCACCACTCTGCAAATCAGACCCTTAAAGATGTCTCAAGTCAGAAATTGAGGCATCCAAAATCGCTACTTCCTTTTGGGTGAAAGCCATCAGTACTGGTGATAACGAAGGAGAAGGACATTGCAGGTGGGTTTGCAAGGATGGCAGTTAAAAAAATGTTTTTGCTTGCAGATTAATCATATTTGGAAAGGTATTATTAAGAGACAATAAACGCAGAACCTCTGCAATGCCTTTTATGCAGAATCAATTTTCAGAGAAGTACTGGACTTTAAAGCAATCAGACAGTTTTCATTTATAACACTTATAAACATGTGACAGATAATTCAATGTCTCCACATGGCAGATACTCAAAGACCTTGGAAGCAGAATACATTTTTCATATGGTTGAACTGTTCCTGAACAATTTCTCCAGTATATTAGGCCAAAACTTGAGCTCTGTTGTTAAAGATGCAGGCCATCTTACCCTATATTTTCATCCTCTTGGAAAAACCTATGAATTATGTGATCAATGCAAAGAAATCCATTTCTGAATAATAGCTGAGTCTGTCTGTGTTTGTCTTACTATGCCTCTGCTATATTATTGCAGGTTCTTGACAAAATATAGAATTGTATTCTATATAAATGTGCAAGATTCTGATCTCCATTATACTGATATAAATCCGGAGTGATTCCACTTCAGTCAATCCAATTACTCCAGGTTTACACTGATGTAATGGAGAAGAGAATCTAGCCCATATGTTTCCTTTTCAGACTTCAGTAGTGTAGAACAAACTTTATGTCTCAGAATGCATGAACTGTTTCTGTCTTTTTCTTTATTTTAATGTTGAAATTGATTTTCCTCCTTTTGATATGAAGAGTATAATATATGCTGTATTGGACTCATTACCAAATAGTTGCACCTGGCCACCAACAAAAGAGGAAGTGAAGGCAGATGGACTTACAGGGATATAATTAAATTTACCATTGGAAATATAGGATATCCCATACCATCAGATATGACCAATGGTATACCAAGCCTTGTATCCTGCCTCTCACAGTGTCCAGTATTTGATGCCTCTGAGGAAAACAATGAACATGCATAATACACCATCCCAACCAACTGTGCAATGCTGTACATGCGTGGGGAGAATTCATCCCGATTCCTGAGGCAATCAGCTTATGCCCTGAAGCGTGAGATCTGATTTGAGCATCAACATAAGCACACTGTCTTGGAGACTGCATCTTTGTTGTTGAATGCCACATTCAAGCCATATTAAGACTTATATAATTTTCTTCTGTGGTCTAAAAATATCTTCTGCCTAATATTTGGAATCCATTCTTTGATACAAGGTCAGAAAGCATGATCAGGGGAAGTGGGCCCATGTCACCTACTTTGGAGGTTCTGTTTATTTAGCTCTACACAGCTAATGCATATTCCCTTCTGTGAAGAGAATCCAAGACTGAAAAAAGATGCCCATACGAATCAAAATTCACAGAAGAGGCCTTAGATATCAACAAATTTAACCATGTTGCCAAGTAGAAATTAGAGGTAGCAAAGTCTATGAACTCATCTTACTCACATCCCTGCCAATGCTGGGTGGTCCATTACAATGTGCCCAAACATGGCCGAAGCAAATAAATTTAAAAATTCAAATGAATATTCATGGAATATTTTCTGCATTATTCACTCAGCTATATATCTGTGTGCAGTTCTTACAAGTGATGAAAACTCCTTCCATCTTCTGTCAGGCCTGACCCAGGTAAACAGATGTGTTATGGCTTAATTTTCTTGCTGTCTCTGCTGCCAGCTTTCATGGCCCTGCCTCCTTTTTTAAAGTCCAAAGTCTGATTTCTTTCCAACCCCAATCCTTATGCCCATTCCTACAGTAATATTCATTGTCCTCTGCTGGTTATTAAGGGTCCAATTCTGCCACCCTTCCTCATGCTGAGTAATAGTTACATGAGAGAGTAAGGGTCTCATAATTGGGCCTTAAAGGCTCCCTCTTCTACTTTTCTTCTATATTTCAAAGCATATTTTCTTACCTTGTTTCTAACTACTGCAACCCCCCAGGGCAAATTTCCTTTCATTGGTTGGCCTCTCCATTGTTCTCTGCTGAGCTAGTGAGTTAATTGGCTGGCTGCCTGGTTGTAAGATCCCCCTTCCGGGTCATTTGCTGATTTCGTGGATGCTATTCTTCTCAAACATGCCATTGATTTCTTACAGAGCAATGGGCTGCTAGTAGCCTACATTGCTGAGCAATAAATAAAATGTTTAAATACATCACTCAACATGTAAAACAGATTACCTAGTCTAGTCAAGACAAGTCAAGACATATAGACTTCTGTTATGTAAATGGCTTATTCTTTTTCCTCCATGCAGGAAGTGGATATTTATACAGTGAAGACAGAAGAACTTGCATTTACATCTGCGTTCTGCCTCCAAATTCAGCGCAACGATTACATTCATGCCTTGGTCACCTATTTTAATATAGAATTTACAAAGTGCCACAAGAAAATGGGGTTTTCAACAGGTACACTATCTCCTTACTGCCACAGCTCCATTGTGTGATAATCCTGAAGGCGAGAATGTGAATCCTTTATTCACATTGATGAACAGATACTTACTGGAGTAGCCCTATTCTTGTGAACAACTGCTCGCCAAAGTGAGTAAAGAGTTCACAGTCTTGCCCTAGCCAGCATAACTTGTTTTTTAAAAAGAAAATCAAATAATTGACTGACCTTATTTAAAGGGACAGGATACCAAAATATCATTGGGTTTAGATTGTCATTTGCACTGAGACACCATTATTCAGCTGTGGCAGGCCTTAAAGTGGATGTAACTTAGATCTTGTCAGAAAATGCCCACCCCACCAGAAAATTGTGACTTTTCAGTGAAAAATCAAAAATCAAAATATTATGTTGAAAAGCTGAATTCGATTCCGAAATGCCAATGTGGTGTCTCATGGGAGTTGTAGTTTGAGTGCCTCATGCACCCATTCTCCTCTGTAGTGTGAATTCTCAGGTCTAACTACATCTCCCATGATGCACCAGGTTTCACCTCTTGGTGACAGAAGGTGTGGCATCATGGGATAATGAAGCCTGGCTGCATAGCTTGAACCATAGTGGAAGATAGCCACATGAAGCTACTGAACTACGACTCCCATGAGGCACCTCAGTGGCATACCCAAATCAAAATATTTTAGTTTTCAACTGAACAAAATTTTTTGCTTCTTAGTTATTCATTTTTTTGAATTACAATAAAAAAATCAGACACTTGTGAAAAATTCTTTAGTCAAAAACCCAATTTTCTGTCAAAAAATAGTTTTGACATACATCTTTCAACATCCCTAATATAAATGTAATTTTTAACCAGAGCAGAGCAAAGGGGCCTTAGTGCAAATTAAAATGTGGCCCAATGATAATGGAGTGTGTGTGTGTGTGTGAGAAAAATTTGTATTAACTAGAGACACTGGTCCAGCCTCTCAATTGGTGTACATTGGCAGAGAACCACAGATGTCAACAGAACTACACTTATTAGCCTCATTTAGGTATTTGGCAAATCGTTTTTATACATTTTTTAAAATGGGTGAATAGGCTGATATTTGCCTGATAGATTTGAGCATCAATGACTACATGCCTCCATCTATTCAAACACACCACTTTCCTCAGCTCAGGGAGCACAGACGGTCAAATTACGTCAATCTTCTCTAAGGAACATCAGGGATGATTTGAACCCTGCACTCTTTCCCCACAGTGCATCTGTGCTGGGTCAGACTTCATTTGGCCCTAAGATGTTTCCATTTAGAAATGTTACCAGAGACAAGTCAAACAGAGAACAGATTAATTAAGATCCTTTGGCCTGGAACTGGATTCTGGATCCAAACTCATGCATGTAGCAGCATCCAACTAGTCGCTTCAGTGTGAGACGCTGTCAGAGGAAGAATTTAGGACTTGTCTACACACTAGAGCTGGTCGGGAATTTTCTGATGAAACATTTTTCATCACAAAAAGCCGATTTGTTGAAAGTCGGTTTCAACAAAGGGTCGGTTTTGACAAATCTCCCACTTCAAAACCCCTTTGAAAATAAATAAATAAATAAACATTTCAAAATTGTTGAAATATTGCATTTTGACATTTTGTAAACAAAAAGGTTCGTTTTTTCTTCAAAATGAATTTTTGGTTCAAAGTTGTAGCTAATTCATACTAAAGAAAGGTAAAAAATAATAACAAAAAAGTTGAAATCAAAATGAAACGTTTTTAAATTATGGAAATGAACCGATTTTGATTGATCCAATCTAAAAAATGTTTGGATTGTCGGTTTTTGAAAACTTTAGAGATATTTACATTTCATCCCTATTTGGGACACAAAATTATTCAAAATCATGACAATTCTCACTTGAAGGGAAAACTATTTCCCACCCAGCTCTGCTACACACGTAAGTTCTACCACTTTAATTATAACAATATGGTTAAGCAGGTCAACCCCCATTAGTGTATAGATTAGGGGTGGACAAACTACCAGATCCGGCCCACCAGCCATTTTAATCTGACCCTCAAGATCCCACTGAGGAGCGGGGTCTGGGGCTTGTCCCGCTCCCATGCTCCACCCAAGGAGCAGGATCGGGGACCACTCAACGCAGCTCCCGGAAGCAGCAGCATGGCCCCGCTCCGACGCTCCAGCGGGGAACTGTGGCCAATGGGTGCTGCAGGGGCAGCGCCTGCAGATGGGTCAGTGCACAGAGCTGCCTGACCATGGCTCCGCATAGGAACCAGAGGGGGGACATTGCTGCTGCTTCTGGGAGCCACTTGAGGTAAGCGCCACCCGGAGCCTGCACCCCAGAGCCTCTCCCCATGCCCCAACCTCTTGACCCAGCCCTGATCCCCCTCCCACCCTCCAAACCCCTCGGTCCAAGCCCAGAGCACCCTCCTGCACTCCAAACTCCTCATCCCCAGCTCCACTCCAGAGCCCACAACCCCAGCTGGAGCCCTCACCCTCCTGCACCCCACTCCACTGTCCCAGCCCAGAGCCCAGGGACAACTCTGGCTTTTTTGCCGCCCCAGGCAAAAAAGCCTCCCGCCATCCCCCGCCCCCGGTGGGGAGCGCGGCAGGGGAGGGCGCCGAGCCCGGCCGCGGGCCCGCTCTCCCCGACCGGCCAGAGCACCAGGAGGAGGGCGGAGAGCCCAGCCGGGGCTCCGCTCTCCCCGGCGGCCGGAGCGCCGGGAGGAGGGCGGAGAGCCCGGCCAGGGCTCCGTTCTCCCCGACCGGCCGGAGCGCCGGGGGAGGGTGGCGAGCCCAGTCGCGGCCCCGCTCTCGGGCCGGAGCGCTGTGCCGCACTGCCCCCCTCCAGGTGCCGCCCCAAGCACATGCTTGGTTGGCTGGTGCCTGGAGCCGGCCCTGCCAGAGCCCCCTCCCACACCCGAAGTCCTCATTTCTGGCCCCATCCCAGAGCCCACATCCTCGACCAGAGCCCTCACCCCCTCCTGCACCTGAACTCCGATTTTGTGAGCATTCGTAGCCCACCATAAAATTTCTATTCCCAGATGTGGCTCTCAGGCCAAAAAGTTTGCCCACCCCAGTATAGATACTAGTATAAAGGTGCATATAGTGGCATGTTCCCATAAGAGAAGGGGAATAAGCTCTCCTGATATAAGGCACATTTTTACTGGTATAATTACAACCACCCTCAGGGTTGTGGTGATATAACCAGTTCAGCTAAATAATAATAAAAAAAAAATCGCACCCTTAAGCAAAATTTTTATACTGGTACAAAATCTGTGAGCAGACCAGGTCGCAGCATCTTTCTCATCATCTCATGAGTTTGATTATGTTAATATGATCTCAGTGAATGCATGATAATAATACTGGAAGAAACTCAATTTGGCTTGTCACAGACTGTTGCATTTTTACTATGAAGAGCACACTGAACACATATCACTGTCTCCAGCAGACAGCAATTTAAATTGACTCTTCTTAGCAGAAAGAGAGAAGCTGGCTGCTATGAACCAACTGATAGACATGCAAAAAGAGTCCTGAATTCTTAAGTGTCTCTAAACTCTCTGTCTGGTCTTATTAACCCAGGCTCACCAATAAACACGAAGACTCATTTACCAGAGAAAAAAATTATCTCTCTCCCTCTCTCTCTCTCTCTGTTTTCTTTTTATAAATAGCCCTTCTGGCATTTTCTGGTGTTTTCAGCTTTCAGTGGAATGGCTTTGGGGTATGTGTCTTAAATACAGTATCACATACAAGTCTTAAAAATATTTTTATTGTGTTAAAAATACGTGTGGAAAATATTGCTATGGCTTATATGACTCATTTACTTTGGAAGATCATCTTTCACACTTCCACAGAGCCATTGGCCCTTCTCCTCTCATACCGAGGTAAATAAGGAGTGATTGGATTGAAATCAATGGAATTATACTAGGTAAAACCAGTGTGACAGGAGAATCAGACCTCTTGATTACAATGCATAAAACACATTTACGAGCACAGTATTTCAGAGAGGCAGCATCTGTAGATAATCTGTGTAAGAAAAGTAAGGAGCAAGAAAAGGGCATTTAGCGCCATATGCCAGCCTTTTGTTAATGTAGATTTTCACTTTACATTCCTGCTCATCCATGCTCTTTACTCCCATCCTTTGGTTGGTAATTTATTCTCTGGATCTGATTCTCCTCTCACACCAGTGTAGCTCCATTGACTTCAGTTACTCCGGATTTATGTTGTAGTATGTGAGAAGAGAGAGATCTGTGGGACATGAGAGTAATGGGAAGAAGCAGGACATTGTATTTTAGTTCCATGGAAGTGGGAGATTAAAATAGACATAATGATGGAGGAAGTTAGAATGTTTTTCACATAAGATTTGATTATTTTATTAGCCATGAGGCTAATGAGCTGGGAGGAAGAGGTGGGTCTTAAAATGGTACCATATCTGAACAGAGGCATGGAATCGGTTATTTTAGCGCCGAGGGGCCACAACTTGAGATCAGGGCCCCAGTGTGCTAGGTGTTATATAGACACCTCAAGGCTTGTCTACAATGCCCTGCAGTTCAGCCTATGAGGGTGTGAATAACAGTGCACACCAAAGTGCAGCACTGTAACTCCCATGTGGACACTACATGTGTGAACTAAAAGGTTTCTACTTCGTATTAATATAGACCTCTTCAAAGAGGACTTCAGTAATGCGAAGTAGGAACCTTTTAGTTTGCAACCGCAGTGTCCAGAGGGGAGAGTTATAGTGCAGCACTTTGGTGTGCACTGCTATTCACACCTCTGTAGTTTGAATGGCGGGGCACTGTAGACACAGCCCCACTGGAGTCTGTAGGTACTGCTGTGATTGGGCGTAAAAGACAAGTCTCTGCTGCAAAATTTGACAATGTAAATAGACCTATCCTTGTAACAAACCCCGATGCCAACTCTGTCCACATATCTATTCAAGTGACATCATCATAGGACCTAATCACATCAGCCATACCATCAGGGGCTCGTTCACCTGCACATCTACCAATGTGATATATGCCATCATGTGCCAGCAATGCCCCTCTGCCATGTACATTGGCCAAACCGGACAGTCTCTACGCAAAAGAATTAATGGACACAAATCTGACATCAGGAATCATAATACTCAAAAACCAGTGGGAGAACACTTTAACCTGTCTGGTCATTCAGTGACAGACCTGCGGGTGGCTATATTACAACAGAAAAACTTCAAAAACAGACTCCAAAGAGAGACTGCTGAGCTAGAATTGATATGCAAACTAGACACAATCAACTCCGGTTTGAATAAGGACTGGGAATGGCTGAGCCATTACAAACATTGACTCTATCTCCCCTTGTAAGTACTCTCACACTTATTATCAAACTGTCTGTACTGGGCTAGCTTGATTATCACTTCAAAAGTTTTTTTTCTCTTAATTAATTGGCCTCTCAGAGTTGGTAAGACAACTCCCACCTGTTTATGCTCTCTGTATGTGTGTATATATATCTCCTCATTATATGTTCCATTCTATATGCATCCGAAGAAGTGGGCTGTAGTCCACGAAAGCTTATGCTCTAATAAATTTGTTAGTCTCTAAGGTGCCACAAGTACTCCTGTTCTTCTTTTTGCGGATACAGACTAACACGGCTGTTACTCTGAAACCTGACAAATTCAGAGCGTACTTTCACATTTAAAAGATCAGCTAAATATCTGAAATCCTAAGAAGTGGAAACCCCAGATTCAGTTAATTCAAATACTTTTGCAGGGTTGATCCTTCACTTCTTTTGCAGGTAAGAAATTATAGGGAATTATCCTCAAGGACAATTATTTGTTTATTGTTGTTATTGTTAGTTTGCCCATTTCTGATAGCACACACTCTATGCTGTTTGCTGAGCTAACATAAAGGAAGACACCATCCCTGCTCCAAAGGACTCACAATCTAAAACAGACAAAGCAAAAGAACAGCTAGCCAAAGGATAAAGGGCCAGATCCTCAGCTGGTGTCAATCAACATTGACTTCAGTGCAGCCATCTCAGTTTATGCCAGCTGAGGATTGGCCCAAAGGGGTTAAAGTAGTGACTGGCTCTCTCTTGCTAATACAGTGTTTTGGGGAAATGTATAAGATACTGAGAGCCATTGATTTCAGTGATGTTACACCAGCAGAGAATTTAGTTCATAGTCTATCCCCTTTACCCCTTATCCCTCAACCTGCCATTATTAGTTGGGTAGATTCTCATAGTCACCCTAGTTTTTAGGAACATGGAGAATTTAGAGACAGTTGAAGATTGGTTGGAAATGGTTTGCCCATGATGGGAAAATATTCAAGATTTGAACATTTTTTCCCCATCCAAAATTGTGACAAAGAGTCAAAAAGCTCAAAAATGTTCACAAAGCAACAAACGAAAAAAAATGTGTTTTGTTTCAATCTATTTAAATATTTTGTTTCAAAATTCAAAAGTTTTGGTCAACCATTTTTCATATTTTTTAAAATATAATTAACTTAAATTTCAAAATTAAAAGTATTTTCAAACCAGAAAACCAAATTTTTTCATTTAGAAGATGTCAAAACGGTACATGTTGACAATTTCAGACTCCCGCCACCCCCCAGCCCTTCATTGTGAACAGTTTAATTTGGTGAATCGACATTTTTCGAGAGGCAGAAGTCTCACTGAAAAATTCCCAACCAGCTCTAGTGGCCATGCAGTCCAGCTCAGGAAGGACAATCCATACATAGTGGGACAGAAACTGTTGCAAGGAAAACAGACCAAGAGCATGCTGAGGATGGTATTGTTGGTACCACATTCCTAAAGCCTATTTTTCAAAATAGTCTCATCGGAGGCTTGTCTCCGAAGAATTTTTAGGTTACTTAATTTTGTAGCCATCAACATTCAGGGTGCGAAATCACAGGCAGCAAATAAACAAAATATTTTCATAGATTTTAGCCCCAAAAAATCCCGAACTATCAGTTGAACCCAGCTTTATTTGGTAATGATTCCATTGGAAGCTGGAAGTTTTAGACAGTGCCCACAGAGAGGCAGTAAAAGGCACTATAAGTGAGGTCCAATTAACTTCCGATTAACACCAATGTAAATCCGGAGTAAGTCCACCGAAGTTAATGAAATTACACTACGGTAAGTGGGAGCCATACAAATGTTATATTATTTGAGTTGAAATCTGCCATGAGAAGAGAATTTTTTCCAATATTTTCAAAGTCTAATGTTGTGTTCATAGAACAGACAAAAATGCCTAATTCATATAAATGCCAACACCTGTTTTGTAGCCCCTGATGCTCCATATACCCACTGGAAGCAAACTGTGTTCTACTTAGAGGACTACCTAACTGTGAGAAGAGGTGAAGAAATCTATGGAACTATATCAATGAAACCAAATGCAAAAAATGTGGTAGGTTGGCTTCATTGGTTCTAACTTGTGGCTGTAATGCTAGATGTACCATTCAGAAGAGTAAATAGAGTGAGCCTGTTAAAGGGTCTGAACTCATGATCAGTCACAGGAAGTCTGTTCACAGCTTCACTGAAACTGGATGCAAATAACTATGTTTATACAATGCTAATGTTGCACTGTTAAAATTGCAAAAAAATCAGGATGGGGGAAAAAAAGAAAGATTCCAAATGCAGTGTTAAGTCAGTTGTACAGTGTATCCTGTATGTTTTATGGCTCTCACTTTGTGACATAAGCAGGAAGGCCATGTTTCTGCTGCCGTTGAAATCAGTGATAAAATTCCCATTGCTTTCAATGGTGGGTGATCAGGCATAATTACTTCAGTTATGCATTTTGGGACATATTTTCAAAAGAACCGAGCGTCTGGCAGCTCCCAATTGGGTACCTAGGTAAGGGGTTACACATTTCATATGCACTCAGCTCATGTATAGGTCCCATTTTTCTCAATGGCAGCTGCTGGCTGCTGAGTACTTCTGTAATTCTCCCATCTCAACTGGGTGCCAAACTGGTAGCTGAGCTTTGTTTGAAAATCTGGCCCCAGTTGTGGATGCTGAACTCTTTTGAAAATGTGACCCTTATAGCCTAATCCAAAAAAGAGTGAAGGGACTGGAAAGACTCCCATTGACTTCAGTGGGCATTGGGCTAGTCCATGAGAGGGCGGGCCAAAAACTTTCCATCAAAACTATTTTTGATGGAAAATTGGAATTTCATTTGGAAGTGGATTAAGCTAAATTGGGGGAAAAGACACTCCTATTCCAGAATAAGTGTCTCCACCTAGAGGCTTATAACTTTTCTAGAATAGTTATTCCAGAACAGCTATTTTGGTAAATTTCCAACAAGCCTATAAAGAAACCTCTGAGAAGAATGTACAAAGCTTCTACTGTTGTAGATTACCCAGTGAATGCTGTTGGGCCATTTATTCTCATACTTCATTGGTAAAAAGAACACTTATGCATGTCTTTCTGAGTCTGCACTCTTTCTTAGGCTGAGTAAAAATAATCAAATTTGCACACAAAACTACTTATAGTCTTACTTACATGTTCCATCTAAATCTTCATTACAGCGTGACCTGGATTTCACAGTAGACTTGGATTTTAAAGGACAGCTGTGCGAAACGTCTGTATCTAATGACTACAAAATGCGCTAGCAAAAGAACCTCTTGAGAGGCAGAGAGAAGAATTGCATCAAATCTTGATCCACTGCACTTCAAGCTAAAAACAACTGTTTGCAGGTCTATTACATTAGACCCTAGAAAGCATACTTTGGTGGAAAGTTGGTAACCTGATCCTTCCTGTTGGTGCCACATGGAGATGGGATCCTGCTATGAATGTACAGTATACAGAACCATAACTTTTGTCAATTATATAGGCAAAATAAGCAAACAGTCTTCAGTACTCTGGTTAATTTTAGGATGGCAGAAGATGCATAATCAAATTGTACTATTTACTGTGAATTTCTGGTTCTTCCAAGCTTTGCATGCTACAGGCAATTAGGACAATTACTTTAAAATAGAAGACCACTGAGACACATTGTCATGATAGCATTACTGAGATCATAGTCAGTATAAATATATTATAAATATAAAATATGTTGTACATCAGAAGGATTCTATTGCTTCATAATAGGAATTTGTTTTGTGATTATTTTTTTCTTCCCATTAAGCAACAATAGAAAGTTAGCTGTACTGGCTCTGATGTTAATCTAGCTAGGCAGATGCTACAGCTGTCATTCACTGCCCTCCACTGTAGCTGTGGGGAATATTACATATTGATTGTTAGTGTGAGCTAGAAGGTAACAGAAAATCAGCAGGTATATTTTAGAGTATCAGTTGGAAAACATACATCTCTAACTTTCAGTATTGATTTCTGTCCCATTCACAGATTGACATCTGTCAGTTATTTAGAAAACAAGTTTAACTTTTCATCATTTGGGAACATTTTGTGATGAATTGTTATAGCTGGATTTTGCATGAGACCCTCTTAAATTTGGCATACAGTAGTTGAATCTGATGAGTGCAAAACCTATAAAATGGTAGATTAGTCATGCTTTGTTGGCCACGTCACATCTCAGTTTACCTCTCAGCAACCATCTTAATACAAAATCATTTTAGTTCTGAATAAACAGGGGGTTGGTGTTTACTTTTTTGGTGGTGTTGGACAGGTCACTTTAAAGTGCAAATATTAGTCTCAAAAGTGCAGTGATTACCTTTGCTGAAATGGGGTAATGTTTATTTAAAAAAATCTGTGGCTTCTGTATTATGAAGATGTCTGTAGCTTTTTTCCCCCTTCCACTTATTATTTTACTTTCAATATATTCAGCTTATAGTTAAAATATTAACTGTTTATATTCCTTGAGATGTATGTATCAATTTTTTTACTATATATAAATATTGGGCATTTACTCACATGTAATTTATTAAATTGTTGCATCATCGTCTTCATCTGTATGTCTTCCAGCCACCAAAGGTATTAGGCACAAAAAGATGTTCTTGTCATGTACTGGATAAAATTGACTAGCTTTCTGTCTGAGATAATTTCTTTATCAGCTGCAAATGAAACAGGCTAGAAGTTGTGAAAAGCTAACAGTGCTGAAGGTGTAAACTTGTCTGTAAGCTTTTCTTAGGTTCCTGTTTTGTCAGTGTAACGATTGTCTGCTTTTAACCTTTTAGACATGTTTCTATTGTTTTTCACTTCATCTGAGAGATGTACAGTACTTCCATTTTCTTATGGTCTAAAGATTATGGTCTTGGGATCATGGTACATGGTATCTATGTAGAATGAAATTAAACTGTAATTTGGCAGTAAAACAAATTGTTCCCTCTGCAGTTAATTATGATTCCTTTAAAGCTATTTTTACTGTTTCTTTGAGCCAGATGCTGATGTCTTTACTCACCCTGAATTGCATTGTAATAGGATGGCCTGCCCCTTTTAGGACCAAGAGGTTTGGAAAGCAGCCTGCCTGATTCTGGAGAGGAGTCCAAATCATCCGACTCATCTGGGCAGCATCAGGTGATTAGGTTTGATGAATCCTAGCTAGGCGATATAGATGTGGGTCTCAGTTCCATGAGGGAGCTTGGGACCAGGAGAGAGCTGGAAGAACATTTCCTGTAACTGCAGCAGAGGACTGTGAGGTCCTGAGAGGCCCTGTGAACGCCTGTAGCCTGGGTGGAGGCTTTGACTACTAAACTGCCAGAGATTAGGGGGTTGGCAACAGGACTGTCACTTTATGTTTTCACTCTATATTTCCTTTTTTTTGTTGGACAATAAACAGAGCCCTGAGGCCAGGGGCTATGAACTGATGTGGGTATGGCCAATTATTTTCCCCAGGTTGGTTATCGAGTCCACCAGCATATGGAACCTTACTCCTCAAAGAGTCCTATCTATTTAAGTGGGACTATTCATGGAGTCAGGTACTTCTGAAGGTGAGGAAAGAGATCAGAATCTGTCCCTATTTCCCCAATGTATATTGGGATGCACCTACTATTTCACAAGTAACCACTGTGCTAATTACAATTGACCAGGAAAATATTTGCTCAGATTTTTTACTTTGTGCATTTGACAGCACTTTGGCCCAGATTCTCAAAGGAGTTTAGAGGCCTGACTCCCTTTGATTTCAATGGGAGTTAGGCACCTAAATACCATTGAGGATTTGGGCCTTTGAATATAGTCATTTGCGCCTGCTGTTTGTGGTGGGTTTTCAGACAGCAACAGAAGAAAGCAAAAACTTTTTCTAAAATAGGAAAACATTGACAGGAGAATTCACAAGCAGACATTGGACCTGAAGCTATTTTATTATTCATTTTTTGAAACTGAATAGGATTCACGTTGTTGGTGTTGCTAATAACATTTTAATCCACTGATAAAAAAAATTTCAGCGTTGATTCAATATGTGACATTGTCAATTGGCAGAACATATTGGAACAGAAATAGCTGGGAAGACTTAATCATAGCCACGCCATTAACCAGTGCTCAAAATGGAATTGAAAAAGTGATGTATGCTCTCCTTTCAGCCCACCTTCTTCAGCTAGCAGCAGTGAAATGTGTGTCACTATTCAAGCATTGCTATGGCAGGAAGGCTTGCTACTGCTCCCACTTAAGTCAATGGCAAAATTCCCATTCACTCCAACATCTCAAGATTAGGCCTTTAATGATTTTTGTGACAGACCCAGACCAGTGGGGTACAGGAGTCTGGTAGAGGGCAAATATACTGGTCACTGGATGAGTAGTTTTCTGTTCCCTGAGTGACCAGAGCAGGGGCTGCACTAGAGTAATCAGGAACCTGCTAGAACCAGTTAAGGCAGGCAGGCTAATTAAGACACCTGGAGCCAATTAAGAAGAAGCTGCTAGAATCAATTAAGGCAGGCTAATCAGGGCACCTGGGTTTTAAAAGGAGCTCACTTCAGTTTGTGGTGTGAGTGTGAGGAGCTGGGAGCAAGAGGCGCAAGGAGCTGAGAGGGTGTGCTGCTGGAGGACTGAGGAGCACAAGTGTTATTATCAGACACCAGGAGGAAGGTCCTGTGGTGAGAATAAGGAAGGTGTTTGGAGGAGGCCTTGGGGAAGTAGCCCAGGGAGTTGTAGCTATCATGCAGCTGTTACAGGAGGCACTATAGACAGCTGCAGTCCACAGGGCCCTGGGCTGGAACCCGGAGTAGAGGGCGGGCCCGGGTTCCCCCCAAACCTCCCAATTGACCTGGACTGTGGGTTCTTCCAGAGGGGAAGGTCTCTGGGCTATTTCCCAACCCACATGGTGAATCTCTGAGGCAAGAAAATCCGCCAATAAGTGCAGGACCCACCAAGATAGAGGAGGAACTTTGTCACATTTTCTTATCCACTAATGGCAAATGTCTAGAGGGTGATGGTCAGGATCCCACTAATCTGATCTGGGCTACTGGTATGCTCTTTTCCCAAAAAAGGCACATTAAGAGTACTATGCATTTATGGCCCAATTCTTCAGAATGCTGGGAACCTCCCATGAAGTGCTGAGCATTCTCAATTCACAAAGAATAAAAAGAAAGTTGAGGGCACCTAGCACTTTGCAAGTAGTGCTCATCACTTTGGAAGACTGGGTCTTGCATATGGCATCTTCCATCAGAGGGTCTTATTGTGCTCTACAAACACCAATTCATTTATCTGTCCTATGAGGTCAGTATTATTATTATTATTCCAATTATATTCAAAATTTCTAATATAAACAGAAAAATATGACTAACAGAAATTGGAGGGAGGACTGCCAGAAGAGGAAGGAGATATGGAAGAATGTGACCACAAAGCAGAGGAAGAGACCAGCAAGTAGTGGTAAAATTGAATTGAGTAACAGATTTATTGTACTGGGGAATGAGAAGGAGAAACAGGCAGAGGATGGGGTGGCAAGGAAGAAAAGAAGAGAAGCCAGTCCCTGCAGGAGAGAGGAAGAAATGATGGAGATAGCCAGGCACCAGAGCCTAAGGAAAACTGAGGATGGGACTGTGAGAAAGAACATAAAACAGATTTGTAGCAACGTCAGGAAGAGTCAGGTCTGGGTGATCGGGGACTCCATATTCAAATGAATCAACAGGCCTGTCACCAAACCAGGTCCAGAGAACAGCAGAGTCTGCTGTCTGCCAGGAGCAAGGACACAAGATGTGGATCTGAGGCCAAAGAGGATCCTGATGGGCATGGGCAAAAATCCCCTGATTGTGCTGTATGTTGGGATGAATGACAGTCCGGCTGGATTCCCATTGGAATGGATCCAGGATGACTACGCTCAGTTAGGTGAGATGCTTAAAGAAGTGGAAGCTCACATGATTTTCCGCAGAATACTCCCAGTCCCTAGAGAAGCTGGGCAAAAGCATAACAAATGAATAGTTGATTCAAAGATTGGTGCTATGAGGAAGGTTTTGGGATGAATGATCACTGGGAGACATTTAAGGAAAGAAGACTCTTCTTGACTGATCTACTCTACTTGATTATCTGGGGTATTAACCTTCTGGGATAAAGGTTGGCACAACTGATAAGAAGGTCTTTAAACTAGCAGATGAGGGGAGTAGGTTGGGAGAGACTTGTGAAATCTCCACACCTGGCTTCAATACACAGGTTCAGGAAAATCAGCTAAAGGAAGATACAGTAAGAGATAATGGAATACCACAAGCTAGAAAACTGGTTGAAGTCTGAGGGAAACAACTGAAATTCTTGTACATGAATGCAATGAATCTGGGTAATAAAATGGAGGAATTGGAACTACTGGAGGTCAAACCAGATATTATAAGGATGATAGAAATGTGGTGGAATAGCACTCATGACTGGAATACAGGTATTGAGGGGCATGTGCTCTTTAAGTGAAATAGAAATAAAAGTAAAGGTGATGGTGTAGTGTTGTACATCAATGAAGCAATAAACTGTAAAGAAATAAGAAGTGATAGTATGCACAAAATAGAATCTGTTTGGGTCAAAATCACTTTGGGAAAGGATTAGAAAAGAGGTTCTGTTGGGATTGTATTGGGGGTCTGCTATAGACCTCCAGGTTGGACTTGGATGTGCTAGAGATCTCCTTAATATTATTAGAGAGATAAATACTTTTGGGAATTGGGTCATAATGGTAGACTAACTTCCTGGACATAAATTGCAGCATAAAAGCTACTGATAATGGTAGGGCCCACTTATTCCTGGATGTGATAGATGACAGTTTTTTGTCAAATCGTTGAACCAACAAGAGGTGATGCGTTTTAGTCTTGGTTTTAGTTAGTGGTGAAGACATCATAGAAGAGCTGGTGAGAGAAAATAACTTTGGATCGAGTGATCATGAGTTGATTCAGTTTAAATTAAATGGAAGGATAATCAAAACCAGGTGATCAACTGTGTTTTTTTATTTCAAAATGGCAGACTTTGGGAAATTAAGGGAATTAGTTAAAGTTGTCAGCTCGACTGACAAGCTCAAGACAATGTGGAGGAGGTTTGGAGTTTCTTCAAATCAGCTATGCAAAATCTGTCTGACATTTGCATCCCAAGAAAGAGAAAAAAACTTGTAGGAAAAGGCTCCAGACCCGCTGGATGAATGATCACATCAAAAAGGTAATTAGGAGCAAGCAGAGAGCCTATAGGAAACAGAAAAAGGGGTTGAACAGCAAAGAAAGCTACATCATGGCGGTTAGAAAATGTAGGGAATTAAAAGAAATAATTAGAGAGTTTTTCAGTTATATAGATAAAAAAAGCACAAAGAAGGATGAGGTTGGACCACTATTCAGGGTGGATGGGAAGCACTGTAAGATGGATAAGGCACTGGCTAAAGGGGAGAAGGCAATGGGTTGTGCTGAAACATTGATTATCGGACTGGACAGAGGTTACTAGCAGAGTTCTGCAAGGATCAGTCTTGGGACCAATCTTATTCAATGTTTTGATTAATGACCTTGCCACAAAAAGGAGTATGCTAATGAAATCTGCTGACAATACAAGCATGGAGGCATCATCAGTACAGAGGAGGATCAGAATATTATACAGGAATGTGTGGATGACCTTGATGACTAGAGTAACAGAAATGGGATGAAATTCAATAGTGCACAGTGTAAGGTCATGCACTTAGGCCTAATAATGAGAATTTATGCTACAAGCTGGGGGCTCAGCTGTTGGAAGTGACAGAGGAGGAGAGAGACCTGGATGAGTGGATCCGTCACAGGATGACTATGAACCACCAATGTGATGCAGCTGTGAAAAAGGCAAATGCAATCCTAAGATTTTTTTTTAAGCAAGGCATTTCCAGTAGAGATAGAGAAGTATTAATGCCATTGTACAAGGCCCTGTAAAACCTCACCTGGAGTACTTTGTACAGTTCTGGTCACCCATGTTCAAGAAATATTAATTCAAACTAGAACAGGTGCAGAGAAGAGCTGTGACGAGGATTAGAGGAATTGAGGGGCTATCCTATGAGAGCACACTGGAAGAGCTTGTCTTAGTATCACAAAAAGATGGCAGAGAGGAAATATGATTGCTCTCTATAAATACATTAGGGGGTAAATACCAGGGAGGGTGAAGAGCTATTTAAACTAAAGGACAATCTTGGCACAAGAACAAATGGATAGAAACTGGTCATGAACAAATTCAGGCTAGAAATTAGAAGACGGTTTCTTCCCATCACAGGGATGAAGTTCTGGAACAATCTTCCAATAGGAGTTGTGGTGGCAAACAACTTAAGAGACAGCTGGACAAATTTATGAGTGCAATTGTATGATGGGGTTGCTTGTGATGGTGTGGGGCAGGGCTCAGCAGCCCTGGGGCTGGAGATGGGACACTGGGCAGTGTAGCGGGGTGGTCACCCTGCTCCTGTCCTGAGGGGGTTAAAGCAGCCCTGGAGAGGGCTGTGGCAGAGAAATGCCAGGCTGATTGGCGGAAGCAGCCACAGGTGGGGCCATGCCCCAATTAGGCCACAGCTGGCCCTATAAGAGGGCTGAGGGCCTGTAGCGGGATGGACACCCGCTCCTGCCAGGGAGGGCTGGAAAACAGCCCTGGAGAGGGCTGCAGCTCTAAAAGCTGGGCTGATTGGGGAAGCCGCCGCAGCTGGGCCACACCCCAATCAGGCCACAGCTGGCCTGTATAAAAAGGCCAGGGAAGCCGGGAGCAAGTGGTTTCTCTCTGCACTCAGAGAGAGATTGGCTAGAGACAGAGTACCTGAGTGGAGCAGGGCTGGGGAGCTCCAGACTGGAAAGCCCCTGGCTGCAGCCTAGCAGAAGGCCAAGGGGTACGGGGGGTTGCAGAGGGCAGCCAGGGGTAGGCCAAGGCAGCAGGTCCAAACCCAACCTTGCCAGTGATGAGTAGGCTGATACTGCAGTCTGCCCCAGGGCGTGGGGCTAGACAATGACTGGCAGTAGCCTTATACTTAGGTGAGGTGGGAATAGTGGGTGGAGGCTGCCTGGGGAGGGGAGACCCTAAGACTGAGGGGTTACTGCCAGGGGGCAGCACCCCACATAACAGGGCACCGGGGTCCTGGGAGGGACATGGGGGCCAGAGTGAGGCAAGGCAGATCACCGGCCTGCAGAGGGCGCTCCTGGCTGGAAAGTGAGCTAATTCCCAGAGACGACCAGCAGGAGGCGCCGCAGGGGTGAGTCCGCACCCTTACAAGGCCAGAGACAGAAAGACACTCTTTTTCTAGCTTCAGAGAGAGAAGGACCTGGCTGCCTGGGAGCTGAGAAGGATACCTAGGGTGGAGCAGTGCTGGAGAAAGGCAGAGAGAGCTGGGGTGCTCCAGCCTAGCAAAGCCCCAGGCTGCAGGCCGAGTTAAGGGCCCACAAAAGCATACTAGGGCTGCAGAGGGGCAACCCAGGAATAGGCAGAGGCAGCTGGTCCAACCTCCCTTGCCGATGATGAGTGATTTACAGACTGCCTGAGTGGAGCAGGGCTGGGGAGTCCCAGTGAGCAGGGGCTAAATGGAGACTGGCAGTAGCCACTGAGGCAAGGTGGGGGTTGGGGGTTCCCCTGGGAGGGGAGACCCAGAGTGAGGGGGTACTGCAGAGGGCAGAACCCCTGGGCAAAGGGCACCGGGGTCTGGGAAGGACATGGGGCCAGCGGCAGGTGAGACACCAGCCCGGAGAGGGTTCTCCAGGCTGGAAAGAGCTAATTCTCTGGATGACCAGCAGAGGCAGGGCCAGTGAGTCGTCGCCCCACCACAGGCAGGGTGGGCCAGGGGCTCTGAGGTGGCACCGAACATTCTCTCTCTCAGGGGCTGGGCTGGCTGGGCAGGGCCGGCTCCAGGGTTTTGGCCGCCCCAAGCAGCCAAAAAAAAAAAAAAAAAAAGCCGCAATCGCGATCTGCGGCAGTAGGTCCTTTGCTCCCAGTGGGAGTGAGGGACCGTCCACCGAATTGCCGCCGAATGCCTGGACGTGGTGCCTGGAGCCGGCCCTGTGGCTGGGTCTTGATCACATGCTCAGGGTCTAACCGATCCCCCTACATGGGGTTGGAAAGGAATTTCCCCCCAGATCAGATTGCCAGTGACCCTGGAGTTTTTTTTACTTCCTCTGCAGTATGTGGGTACAGATCACTTGCCAGGATTATCTGGGTATATCTCACTTAATCATTTCCCTGACATTGCAGGGGCCTCAGGAGTCCCTCCTACACTCTTCCTGGGGCACATAATAATCTAGTCTCCTGTGGGTCTCATTTACTTGAGCCGCATTTTGGTTGTTGGGTTTAGTGTGTGGGTCTTGGGTGGTGGCCTGTGATATTGAAGAGGTCAGACTAGATGATCTGGAGGCCCCTTCTGGTCTTAAACACTATGACTGTGACATAATAGCAGGTACTTATTAAACCCTACCAACCCGAACACTCCACTGCACATGCAATTCTCTTCCTGGGGAGAGGACGAGAGAAAGAACAAACCACATGTGACATACGTTACTCATGCCACTTAATGCACTCCTGGAATGTGCTCAGAAACCAGACAACGAAGGTGATGACAGAACCCACACAGAACAGAATAGAAATGGAGACACAAAGGGATCAGGGACCTGGTCTTGCAAGTTGCGAGGCACTTCCAGCAAGATGGTAAACACCATGAACTCCTGTTGGTGTCAGAACTAAGCCCCAAGTAACGAGCACAAGGATGTTTATGATGGAGCAGAGAGTAGGAGCCAGGTGTATCGCCTCCCAAAACTGTGCATTAAGCACTAACCACAAAGCCACCAGTGTTTTGAACATCCAAGATTAAATTTCCCGATAGAGCAAGAGCGTTTGTACTCTATTTTGTCTCATTCATAGAAAAATAAGGGTCAAGAATTAGGATGAGAGGAAAAGAAAGAAAGTAGATCAAAGTATTTGAACAAAAGTTCATCCTATCTGGCTAACACTGATGAAATGAGCGTGGGGAGAGAGCAGCTCAACTCATTCTGAAATCGAGGCCAGGACTAATGCCTCCATGATCATTACAATTAGATATAATGATCATTAATAATATATTAATTACAACACAATTTCTTCATATGTAGCCTACACGCAGGAGTGCGATTCTTTGTCATGCCCTTAAGAGGCACAGCACAAAACTTGCAGTTCAGGGTGGGAGGAAGGTGTCATAGTGGCTTTAAACCATCATTGCACCATCCCAATCCTGGGCAGCTTTGGGGACTGGAGAGGCCCCTGTTGTAATTTAGACAGCACTGGAGATCTGTCTACATTATGGCAGCTGCTGTGGGTTTCCTTTCTAGAGCCTTTTTATACCACTCTGGCCTTTTAAGATGGTGCAAAGGGGCTCCAGTGAGGATTGGGATCATACCCAAGATTTCAATGAGCTCTCACTATAGGGGAAGTTTTAACAGCCTGCATTATGTAATTATTGTTTTGTTATATTGTAATTATGGATGTGACTGAGTCCCTGTGATAGACCACACTGATAATGCCAATTTCAGGGCAGACTGCAAGAAATGGGGCAGGCAATCCCCAGAGCCGGTGGTTTACTCTGTAATTAGATTCACCAAACCAGTAACAAAAGAGCTTCTGCAGCACCACACTGGTTAACCAGAAGCCAAACACAGTCCCCTTTAAGCATTCCAGTCCTTGACTCCCATCCAGGTTATTGAAAACCCATTTCACCATATGTGGAGGTTCTTTCTAATCCCAAAGGATCAGATGCATATCCCCAGGTCAGTATGAATCTCAGATCTTACCAAAATATCATACTGTCAGCCAATCTTTAGTAACTAAGCAAAGATTAATAAAAGAAAATAAGAGAGTTATAAATGGTTAATAGATCACATCCATACAAATAATTGTGAAGTCCTTATATCAGATTTGTAGCAGTGATGGAATGGACTGTTGGCTTGTGAAGTCTCTCTAGTAATTTCCAAAAGACTGGAAGCTCCTCAGTCCAAGATACTCCTTTTAGTTGTAAATCCACAGTCCAGAGAATCAGAGCAGGAAAGAGGCAACATGGAGATGTTTTAGGTGTCTTTTTATATCTTCTGCCATGTGCTTGGAAATTTACTGTCCTAAACAAAGCCCACAGCTCCGATGAATGGAAATTTACTGGCCAAAGATGGAGTCCAGCATCTCATGAGCATATCACATGTCCTTACATGGTTTGCTGAATCACAGGAGGTAGCCATTGGCTCCTCGCTGTCTGAGGCATCCACAGGAAGACCTACTGGGTGGGATGAGTTTCTTCAATGGCCCATTGTGAGAGTGGAGTGTCCTTGATAGGCCATCCACACATAGCTGGGGGACATGGATCAGTGTTCATGTCGTCCTCCCTGTCAGTACCCGGCCCGGGCCAGAGAAACTAATGATCCAACCAGCGGACCAAATTCAATGATGAATTCTGGTCACATGCCACCTGAGGCATGTTGCGCATATGCTAAGAAGACCATAACCTTAATGTAAATTCTATTGGAGGTGTGGGGGTGTGTTACCCAGGAATACCACACAGGTTTAAGATACAAGTACATAGCTAATTTTCATAACTTCAGATACAAAGATGATATATGCATAGAAACAGGATAAGCATGCTTAGCAAATCATAAATTTACCATTGACAACTTACATGACATACTTTGTATAAGATTTGTTGCAATTGTATAGCAGTGGTAACAACAATCATACAAATGGTCATCTTTAATCAGACAGCTTCACAATGGTATTGTTATGTAAAGATTGCTCAGTACAAAAAAAATCTTACAGAGTACTGTATTTCTCATTTCAAAATTAATTTTAATTCTTAATCCAATTTAAAAGTCTAGATTTACTTGTAAATGCTCAAAATATTAATTCTTCACTCAGAGAGTGTGTTAAGATTGGTGAGGACATTATATTCTCCATACATAACAAAGAAATCAAATCCCTATTTTAATTACAAAGCTCAATTCCACCTTAACAGAAGAGTCACGATCAGCACTTCCACAATAGCATCATTTTTTTAAAGGTTTATTGTGCCAAAACTGACATTTTCACTCAGTACAACTACATTTAATGATTTCACAGTTATTGCAGATTATCAGAGTATAGTTTATACATTCTTACTGAAAATGTCATGGATTGTAGTTTCACTAGTACTACAGGTCTGATTCTAATCTTCCTTATATTGGTGTAAGATAAAGTCAGTAGGGCCTGATTCTGGTTTACATTAAGGCTCCTTTTACAATTGTAAATCAGTTTTAAGGTAAATGAGAACAAGGCTCAATGCAGTTATATTGGTGTAAACCCAATGTGCCTGAGAGGAGAATCAGTCCTTGTCACATAATCAATAAACTCAATTATTTTCTATACTTGCACTGGAATTTTTTTTCATGATCAGAAATAAAGATGAACATATATTTCAATGGAGATGATCTAGCAATCAAAACAACTCAATATTATGCTTACTATCAAAATACTTTACACCTTTTAAAAAAAAACTACATGTTGGAAACTCTGGAAATTAACCTTTAAAAGTTTCTGGCAGTTCTCCCCTGCTGTATTATCTTTCATCATTCACTATCCTCCCACCTGCCTTATTCCATCAATCTGATCTTAATTTTGCTACCTTGTTTTTTTCTGTAATGGAAATGTGCTGCTGGATGTAAACTGTTGATTTTATATATCTGTAACTCTTCTGCCAGGTGTTGTTGGCAGCAATAAAAGTTTGGTTCAACATCTAGTGGTTCCTCTTAAGAGTACAAAGAAAATAATGTCTCAAGTCCCCACCCAGAAAACTGCTATAACTAAATACATCCCCTCAGCACCATTAATAGTCAAAACTTCCCCACTTGCAAGCCCTGGGTCTTTTATGAGGGGGAGAAATTAATTCAGGAAAACAGAACACCAATGACTCAAAAGTATGCAAATAATAAGTAAGTCACCCACACCACAATATCTTGGGCAGTAGTCCTTTGCTTCAGTTTCCCCACCTTTTGGTGTGAAAATCCAATGGACAAATATCCCTGTAATATGCCTCTATATCCTTCCTTTCACTGCACCCCACTCACAGATTGTTGTCAGATGTGAACAAAGTCCCAGAGTCCATGGGTGCATTCAGGTGGGTTCACCTCCAGTCCCCGGGGAGGAGGATGAGTGTGCTTGGCTCCTGTGAAGAGATGCTTTGCTGCCATTTTCTCATTGACCACTGGCACCTCTCATCATGCCACCTGGAGGAACTCAAATATGAAATTGCAGAACTACTAACTGAGATATGTAACCTTCCATTTAAATCTGCTTCTGTACCAAATGACTGGAGGATAGCTAATGGGACACCAATTTTTTAAACAAGGTGCCCGAGGCGATCCTGGCAACTACAGGCCAAAAAGCCCAACTTCAGTTCCCAGCAAATCGTTTGAAACTATAAAAGAACAGAATTGTCAGACACATAGATGAACATGATTTGTTGGAGAAATTTTTGTAAAGTGAAAACATGCCTCACCAATCTACTAGAATTCTTTGAGAGGTCAACACACATGTGGGAAAGGGTGATCCAGCAGATATAGTGTACTTGGACTTTCAGAAAGTCTTTGGTAAGGTCACTCACCAAAGGCTCTTAAGCAAAATACGCAGTCATGGGATGAGAGGGACAGTCCTGTCACGGATTAGTAACAGGTTAAAAGATAGGAAACAAAAGGTAGGAATAAATGGTCAGTTTACAGAATGGAGAGCAGTAAATAGGGATCTGTACTGGGACCAGTGCTGTTCAACATATTCATAAATAATCTGGGAAAAAGGGATAAACAGGGAGATGGCAAAGTTTGCAGACAATACAAAATTACTAAGGATAGTTAAGTCCAAAGCTGACTATGAGATCACACAAAACTAAGTGACTTTACAACAAAATGGCAGATGAAATTCAATGTTGATAAATGCAAAGTAATGCACATTTTAAAACATATTCACAACTGTACATACAAAATGATGTGAATAGCTCTCTGAAAACATCCACTCAATGTGCAGTGACAGTCAAAAACATTAACAGAATGTTAGGAACCAATAGGAAAGGGCTAGTTAATAAGCTGGAAAATATCATAATGCTACTATATAAATCCATGATACACCCACATCTTGAATGCTGCATGCAGTTCTGGTCCCCCCATCTCAAAAAAGATATATTAGAATTGGAAAAGGTACAGAAAAGGGCAGCAAAGATGATTAAGAGGAGAGATTAAAAAGACACAGATATTTCAGCTTGGAAAAGAGTTGACTAAGGAGGGTATCGTAGAGGTTTATAAAATCATTAATGGTGTGGAGAAAGTGAATAAGGAGGAGTTATTTACTCCTTCACATAACACAAGAACCAATGAAATTAATAGGCAACAGGGCCAGCTCCAGGGTTTGGGCCGCCCCAAGCAGCCAAAAAAACCCAAAAAACCCGCAATCGCGATTGCGATCTGCAGCGGCAATTCGGCGGGAGATCCTTCACTCCGAGTGGGAGTGAGGGACCATCCGCCGAATTGCTGCTGAATAGCTGGACGTGCCGCCCCTCTCCGGAGCGGCCGCCCCAAGCACCTGCTTGCCAGGCTGGTGCTTGGAGCCAGCCCTGATAGGCAACAGGTTTAAAACAAACCAAAGGAAGTACTTCTTCTCACAATGCACAGTCAACCTGTGGAACTCCTTGCCAGGGGATGTGAAGGCCAAAATTATAACAGGGTTCAATAAAGAACTAGATAAGTTCCTGGAAGATAGGTCCATCAACGGCTATTGGGTGTCCTTAGCCTCTGATTGCCAGAAGCTGGGAGTGGACAATAGGGAATGGATCATGCAATAATTCCCCTGTTCTGTTCATTCTCTCTGAAGCACCTGGCATTGGTCACTGTCATAAGACACGATACTGGGCTAGATGGACCATTCTTATGTTCACTTCTTGCTGCTGCAGCTGCTGCTACCATTACTTTTTGGCATCTCTCAACTCTTACTCTGCCTGTCCACTCTGGTCATACAGTGCATGAGCACCTACCTCAGCTATTAGAAATCATAGCTGTAAGATTGCTAGATAATGGTTGCCTCTCACCACTACCTCTTTGGGTGGTCTTTCATCATAGTGATTACAGTTCTAGGGATTTCCCTGGGTAGGAGAGAACCTCTCTGCTTCCTTTTCTATGCTATATTTCACCACACCACTATCTACACACCAAGTCTAAGGTTCTACTCTCTGGAACAGCTATTAGTGATTTCAGCTGTAATAATCACTGGGCCAAGAAAGGTTTCAGAGTAGCAGCCGTGTTAGTCTGTATCCGCAAAAAGAAGAACAGGAGTACTTGTGGCACCTTAGAGACTAATAAATTTGTTAGTCTCTAAGGTGCCACAAGTACTCCTGTTCTTCTTTTTGGGCCAAGAAAGGAACTCTCAGATGAGTCTGTTGAACTCTATCTTTAAATTCTGTTGAGAGGGTTTAAATAACATATATAACCCTTAACTAAAATCCACATCAACAAACAGAAGCACCGGTCTCTGCTTTCTTTCAATTGGATTTTGGCTCATTACCCAGTGCTTTGAAATTGAGGTATACATTATGGAGACCCCACAATCAGGGCACATTACATACAGTTCTGCTTCTCTTTGGGCACACAGTAGGGATAGCAACATTTCATTACTCATATATCCAAGACTGAAGTTAATTTTAACCCCAAATGGCGAAAAATGATTACCCCGGCACAGTGGATGTTGCCTTTGCAAATGAGGTTGGTTTATGAGGTATTTTCTTCTGCTCATCAATAGATGGCAGCAGAGAGCTCACTGAGACCATTGGCTTACGTACTTTATATCAAACATTTAGTAAGGATTTTACAAATAATATAACCCCAGGGTTCAGTAATTAAGGCAGAGTCTATGAACTCTCATAGTACATTGTGTTGGTGGATTAGAAGAAAGTTGTTATGAGTAATCAATCTGTTTGGGGTATGAAATGTGTTGTTCATAAGTTGGTGTAGGTTTTGTACAAGTGCATGTAGTTTACTAATTTGTCTATTTAACTATATCATACAATAACTAACCTACCTGTATATAGGCGTTGGGTATTTTCTTTTAATATGTAAGGTGAAATCCATGTTAGTGTTATACTATAATAGATCCTCTGCACAAGAAGTATGATTTTATGTTTTTTTCCTTTCTGCATGTATTGTTTCAAATTTAGTGGACAAAGTCAATAATGGGTGGAATGGTGTAAGCTGGATGAGGTAATGTGATGATAGGCAGGAAGGAATAGGATGGATCCCTTAATGATTTCCAGACTTTGGAATATTTGAGTTTTTTAAAAGATGCATACTTTTTGTTCTGTAATATTTTTTCTTAGTTATCTGGTTCCCACTCAAACATACTTTCAACCTTAACTCCATTTTAACAAAGTTTGTGTTTATGAATTTTCCCATTTCATTTTTTGTAACCAAACGTGAGCATTTTAAGTTAGGTTGCCATATAAGAACAACTTAATTTCCTAAGTTCCTTCTGTGCTGTTACAGACGTAAAGATGCCATAAAAGGGCAACTAGGGGGTTCCCCAGGACATAGGCATTTCTGCATAAGGTGAGGAAAGAGCATCACAGGGGCGCAAGTGGCAAGGCTGACGTGCGCTGCTTTCTAGCAGCCTTGAGCAAGTTCTTCTCCTGGCCAGTCCTGGTCCTGTGGGAAGAACAAAGATGGCATAGGAGGCCACAGAAGCAGAGCTGCATTTCTCCACAAGTTAGCAGATCTATAGGGAGTGTGTGGTGATGGGAGTTATGCCTGGATCAAATAAGGAGGTACTGATGGTGAAGGGAAATGAAGGAGAAAGGAAGTTTTTAACTACATGAATAATTTTAAGCACTCTGACCCACATCCTCAAAAGTAAAATTTAGATGCCTATCCCATTGATAAGGCCCTACCAAATTCACGGGTCCATTTTGATCAATTTCACAGTCAGAGGGTTTTTTAATTGGTCAGTTTTGTGTTTTCAGATGTTCAGGGCCACCCAGAGGATTCAGGGGGCCTGGGGCAAAGCAAATTCGGGGGCCCCTTCCATACAAAACAGTTGCAATACTATAGAATACTATATTCTTGTGGGGGCCCCTGTGGGGCCTGGGGCCCAGGGCCTGGGGCAAATTGCCCCACTTGCCCCCCCCCTCCACCCCCCCGGGCGGCCCTGCAGATGTTTACATCTGAAATTTCACAGTGTTATAACCCTGGGGGTCCCTTTTCTCGCAGCAGGGACTCACAGCTAGGAGCCCCCCAGCTGGGGCACTTCCAGCAGCAGGGGGAGATCGGACCCACGTCCACAAGCCTCCTCTAGTTGCAGGAACCTTCAGGGCTGTTGCCCAGCACTGGAGCTTCCTGCAGCAGGGGGAGGCACTTGAAGGTGGGTCTGATCTCCCCCCTCCTGACCCTCGAGAGTTGCCATGCAAAGGAAGGACAAGTCCTGTCCCACCCCAGCTGGGTGGGGACTTGTAGCTAGGAGCCCCCTGGCTAGGGCACTCCAAGCAGCAAGGGGGAGATCAGATTTCATGGAGAAGGGCTTATTTCACGGTCCATGACACGTTTTTCACGGTCATGAAATTGGTAGGGCCCTACCCATGGATTTGAATGGGAATTAAGAACCAGATTATCAAAGGTATTATGACTCCTAACTTCCATCGAAATCAATGGAAGTTAGGATCTAAATACCTTTAGGATCTGGGCCTCTGCCTTTCCCAGTCCCTACTTTTGTCTCCTAAGGTCCACTGCACACAACCCTGCCCCCATATTAACCGTCTATCTCCTTGGGCCCCTCTTCCATGTCCTTTCTCTTTGTCTGATTTTTACCTAATTTTCCAAAAAGACTGCACACTAGAATGAGAAGTGGCATGAAAAATGTGAAGATACAGTTCTTTGGGGGAAGTTTGGAGGTGTAGTGGATGTGTATGAAAATAGGGCTTATGATGTAGAGATAGCTACAAATGTAATTATGAGATGACTACATCCGCTCTCCCGTGAAATCTTTAATTCTCAGTAAACACCCCATTTTGGGTCACAGCTCCATGATTCTGTCTGGACTTGCCAGTCTGTCACCTTTCTGGAGCACAAAATTATTTAAAATTGAGGCTGAGAAACTGATGATCTTTTTTTCAGTTATGCTGTGGAAAGCAGCCATTACACCCTGTTCTGTCTTGGCAATTCAGTGCTGTACTTTCATCTCTGGCCCAGGTTTCTCTTTCACTTATACCTGTGTGAATCAGGAGTCACTCCAGTGTAAAACTGGCATGAGCTCAGAAGCAGACCCTTTGGATTACCCTCTCCACTGTACTTTAATCACCAACTATACTTGACTCATCATTTTGTTGCACAAATATGAAATGTCAGTCCAGAAAAAACACATGTAATTCATTAGATGAGCCATCATTTATCATGCTGATCAGTGAGCAGAAATATTTTAACATCAAACAGTAGCACATTTTTCACATTTATTGGCATGACAGATCAGTGATTAATTAATGAGGCCTGATTAAAGCAAACTGCTATTTACTTCCATATTCAACTGATTATCCCATAATTGCTGTTATCACACCACCACCACAGCATCTCAATGAGAGGAAACAAATCACTATTTTTTTTTAAATGGACATTTGCGTTGTGTGAAGCTGAGGTAGTGCGGTGTGACGTGTGGCACCTCTGGGCCAACAATGTGCACTTGCAACATGACTCTGGGTTTTAAGTAGCAAAATGAGGTCTCTTATTTAGTACATGGGAGAGGCAGAAAGTGCAACTGGTGTCCTCCACAAATCAGGATGTGAAGATCACTAACATGACAGAAAAGCTTCTCAGAATATGTAGCATATGTTTTAGAGAGAAAAGTTGGGAGAGGTAATATCTTTTACTGGATGTCTGTTGGTGAGAGAGATAAGCTTTCGAGCTTACACAGAGCTCCCCTTCAAGTATCTTCAGCATATCTTTTGACAGGCATATGTGTTTGGCTACCCACAGACAGTAAGTCCAGTTGAGCCAATAAGATGTAATGAATCATCTGTCTGACATTTTCTGTGAGCTGTGTTGGTTAACTGTGACTGGTCAGATATGTCACATGGTATTACTTCTGTTTTTTGATTGGATGAGTGCACAGGCATTTCCAACATAAATGCTCACATGTGTGAATGTAAAATTCATTTTCTTTGGCTACTTTTCTTTTTCTTTGAGTCTATCACTATAAATCATATTTTCCAATCCTTTAATTATTCTTGTAGCTCTTCTCTGAACCTGCTCCAGCTCACCAACATCCTTCTTGAATTGTAGACACAAGGCCTGGGCACAACATTTGGTAACAGTTGCACTTGTGCCAAATACAGAGGTAAAATAACCTCTCTACTTGTACTCAAGATTCCCCTGTTTATGCACCCAAGGATTGCATTAGCTTTTGTGGTCACAGTGTCACCCTGGCAGCTCATATTCAGCTGATTATCCACCATGACCTCCAACCCTTTTTCAGAATAACCACTTCCCAGGATAGAGAACATAAGAACGGCCGTACTGGGTCAGACCAAAGGTCCATCCAGCCCAGTATCCTGTCTACTGGTAGTGGCCAATCTCAGGTGCCCCAGAGGGAGTGAACCTAACAGGTAATGATCAAGTGATCTCTCTCCTGCCATCCGTCTCCACCCTCTGACACACAAAGGCTAGGGACACCATTCCTCACCCATCCTGGCTAATAGCCATTAATGGACTTACTCTCGATGAATTTATCCAGTTCTCTTTTAAACGCTGTTATAGCCCTAGCCTTCACAACCTCCTCAGGCAAGGAGTTCCACAGGTCGACTGTGCGCTGTGTGAAGAAGAACTTCCTTTTATTTGTTTTAAGCCTGCTGCCCATTAATTTCATTTGGTGGCTCCTAGTTCTTATATTATGGGAACAAGTAAATAACTTTTCCTTATTCATGTTCTCCACACCACTCATGATTTTATATACCTCTATCATATCCCCCTTTAGTCTCCTCTTTTCCAAGCTGAAAAGTCCTAGCCTCTTTAATCTCTCCTCATATGGGACCCGTCCCAAACCCCTAATCATTTTAGTTGCCCTTCTCTGAACCTTTTTCTAATGCCAATATGTCTTTTTTGAGATGAGACCACATCTGTATGCAGTATTCAAGATGTGGGCATACCATGGATTTATATAAGGGCAATAAGATATTCTCCATCTTATTTTCTATCCCTTTTTTAATGATTCCTGACATCCTGTTTCCTTTTTTGACTGCCGCTGCACACTGCATGGATATCTTCGGAGAACTATCCACGATGACTCCAAGATCGTAGCTAAATTAGTTTCCTATCCTGTAAGCATGGCCTATGTTCTTTGATTCTAGATGTATGACATTCAGCCGTATTAAAATGGCTATTCTTTGCTTACAGCAGCTTACCAACTGATCCAGATTGCTCTGTGTCAGTGTCCTATCCTCTTTATTATTTACCATTCCTCCATCTGCAAACTTTGTGTCAGTTGCAAACTTTATCAGTAATGATTTTATGTTTTCTTCCAGGTGACTAATACAAATATTAAATGGTTAAGGGCCCTGTGGGACCTCCCCCTAGAAAAAAAACCCATTTGATGATAATTCTCCATTTACAATTATGTTCTGAGATTTGTCAATTATCCAGTTTTTAATCCTGGCTATGTTAATTTTGTATTGTTCTAGTTTCTTAATCAGTGTCATGCAGTACCCAGTCAAGTGCCTTACAGAAATCTAAGTATATTACATCAACACTATTACATTTATCAACCAAACTTGTAAACTTATCAAAAAAGAACAGGGACTATCTTTATTGTGTGTGCAGTACAGCATTGAGCACGTTGTTGGTGCTGAACAAATGCTACTACTAAATCATGCCTTTGAAATTTCATTTCCCTTAGTATTGGTGCCAGTAATACTCAATCACCTGAATGCTCAGGGGAAGCACACCCCAAAAGGGGCACAAACACGGCAGAAATTAAGACATTTAAAAATTGGAGTGAATATTTGCAGGATATTTTTTGCACTATTCACCCAGCTCTAGCAAATCATCAGAGGCCACTTGCTTTTACCAGAGGGCAGGGTTGCAGGACTGATATGAAATTTGAAACCTAAAAGGCAATATCCCCAAACTAAACTTGGTTTAGCCATAGATTTCAAAGTGCCTTACAAAGGAGGGTAAGTACCACTATCTCCATTTGACACAGGAGGAAACTGAGACACGGAGAGTTCAAGTGATTTGCCCAATGTCACACACACTTAATCAGTGGCAGAGCTGGGAATAACATCCAGAACTGAAATCCTGACCCCATTGAAGTCAATGGCAAAATTCCCACTAACTTCAGTGGGGCCAGGAATTCCCACAAGGTCTCTTCTTAGTTTGGTACTCTCTGCATCAGGTTATCCAGAGCCGGCTCCAGGCACCAGCCAACCAAGCATGTGCTTGGGGCGGCACCTGGAGGGGGGCAGTGCGGCACAGCGCTCCGGCCCGAGAGCGGGGCCGCGACTGGGCTCGCCACCCTCCCCCGGCGCTCCGGCCGGTCGGGGAGAACGGAGCCCTGGCCGGGCTCTCCGCCCTCCTCCCGGCGCTCCGGCCGCCGGGGAGAGCGGAGCCCCGGCTGGGCTCTCCGCCCTCCTCCTGGTGCTCTGGCCGGTCGGGGAGAGCGGGCCCGCGGCCGGGCTCGGCGCCCTCCCCTGCCGCGCTCCCCACCGGGGGCGGGGGATGGCGGGAGGCTTTTTTGCCTGGGGCGGCAAAAAAGCCAGAGTTGTCCCTGGGCTCTGGGCTGGGACAGTGGAGTGGGGTGCAGGAGGGTGAGGGCTCCAGCTGGGGTTGTGGGCTCTGGAGTGGAGCTGGGGATGAGGAGTTTGGAGTGCAGGAGGGTGCTCTGGGCTTGGACCGAGGGGTTTGGAGGGTGGGAGGGGGATCAGGGCTGGGTCAAGAGGTTGGGGCATGGGGAGAGGCTCTGGGGTGCAGGCTCCGGGTGGCGCTTACCTCAAGTGGCTCCCAGAAGCAGCAGCAATGTCCCCCCTCTGGTTCCTATGCGGAGCCATGGTCAGGCAGCTCTGTGCACTGACCCATCTGCAGGCGCTGCCCCTGCAGCACCCATTGGCCACAGTTCCCCGCTGGAGCGTCGGAGCGGGGCCATGCTGCTGCTTCCGGGAGCTGCGTTGAGTGGTCCCCGATCCTGCTCCTTGGGTGGAGCATGGGAGCGGGACAAGCCCCAGACCCCGCTCCTCAGTGGGATCTTGAGGGTCAGATTAAAATGGCTGGTGGGCCGGATCTGGTAGTTTGTCCACCCCTAATCTATACACTAATGGGGGTTGACCTGCTTAACCATATTGTTATAATTAAAGTGGTAGAACTTACGTGTGTAGCAGAGCTGGGTGGGAAATAGTTTTCCCTTCAAGTGAGAATTGTCATGATTTTGAATAATTTTGTGTCCCAAATAGGGATGAAATGTAAATATCTCTAAAGTTTTCAAAAACCGACAATCCAAACATTTTTTAGATTGGATCAATCAAAATCGGTTCATTTCCATAATTTAAAAACGTTTCATTTTGATTTCAACTTTTTTGTTATTATTTTTTACCTTTCTTTAGTATGAATTAGCTACAACTTTGAACCAAAAATTCATTTTGAAGAAAAAACGAACCTTTTTGTTTACAAAATGTCAAAATGCAATATTTCAACAATTTTGAAATGTTTATTTATTTATTTATTTTCAAAGGGGTTTTGAAGTGGGAGATTTGTCAAAACCGACCCTTTGTTGAAACCGACTTTCAACAAATCGGCTTTTTGTGATGAAAAATGTTTCATCAGAAAATTCCCGACCAGCTCTAGTGTGTAGACAAGTCCTAAATTCTTCCTCTGACAGCGTCTCACACTGAAGCGACTAGTTGGATGCTGCTACATGCATGAGTTTGGATCCAGAATCCAGTTCCAGGCCAAAGGATCTTAATTAATCTGTTCTCTGTTTGACTTGTCTCTGGTAACATTTCTAAATGGAAACATCTTAGGGCCAAATGAAGTCTGACCCAGCACAGATGCACTGTGGGGAAAGAGTGCAGGGTTCAAATCATCCCTGATGTTCCTTAGAGAAGATTGACGTAATTTGACCGTCTGTGCTCCCTGAGCTGAGGAAAGTGGTGTGTTTGAATAGATGGAGGCATGTAGTCATTGATGCTCAAATCTATCAGGCAAATATCAGCCTATTCACCCATTTTAAAAAATGTATAAAAACGATTTGCCAAATACCTAAATGAGGCTAATAAGTGTAGTTCTGTTGACATCTGTGGTTCTCTGCCAATGTACACCAATTGAGAGGCTGGACCAGTGTCTCTAGTTAATACAAATTTTTCTCACACACACACACACACTCCATTATCATTGGGCCACATTTTAATTTGCACTAAGGCCCCTTTGCTCTGCTCTGGTTAAAAATTACATTTATATTAGGGATGTTGAAAGATGTATGTCAAAACTATTTTTTGACAGAAAATTGGGTTTTTGACTAAAGAATTTTTCACAAGTGTCTGATTTTTTTATTGTAATTCAAAAAAATGAATAACTAAGAAGCAAAAAATTTTGTTCAGTTGAAAACTAAAATATTTTGATTTGGGTATGCCACTGAGGTGCCTCATGGGAGTCGTAGTTCAGTAGCTTCATGTGGCTATCTTCCACTATGGTTCAAGCTATGCAGCCAGGCTTCATTATCCCATGATGCCACACCTTCTGTCACCAAGAGGTGAAACCTGGTGCATCATGGGAGATGTAGTTAGACCTGAGAATTCACACTACAGAGGAGAATGGGTGCATGAGGCACTCAAACTACAACTCCCATGAGACACCACATTGGCATTTCGGAATCGAATTCAGCTTTTCAACATAATATTTTGATTTTTGATTTTTCACTGAAAAGTCACAATTTTCTGGTGGGGTGGGCATTTTCTGACAAGATCTAAGTTACATCCACTTTAAGGCCTGCCACAGCTGAATAATGGTGTCTCAGTGCAAATGACAATCTAAACCCAATGATATTTTGGTATCCTGTCCCTTTAAATAAGGTCAGTCAATTATTTGATTTTCTTTTTAAAAAACAAGTTATGCTGGCTAGGGCAAGACTGTGAACTCTTTACTCACTTTGGCGAGCAGTTGTTCACAAGAATAGGGCTACTCCAGTAAGTATCTGTTCATCAATGTGAATAAAGGATTCACATTCTCGCCTTCAGGATTATCACACAATGGAGCTGTGGCAGTAAGGAGATAGTGTACCTGTTGAAAACCCCATTTTCTTGTGGCACTTTGTAAATTCTATATTAAAATAGGTGACCAAGGCATGAATGTAATCGTTGCGCTGAATTTGGAGGCAGAACGCAGATGTAAATGCAAGTTCTTCTGTCTTCACTGTATAAATATCCACTTCCTGCATGGAGGAAAAAGAATAAGCCATTTACATAACAGAAGTCTATATGTCTTGACTTGTCTTGACTAGACTAGGTAATCTGTTTTACATGTTGAGTGATGTATTTAAACATTTTATTTATTGCTCAGCAATGTAGGCTACTAGCAGCCCATTGCTCTGTAAGAAATCAATGGCATGTTTGAGAAGAATAGCATCCACGAAATCAGCAAATGACCCGGAAGGGGGATCTTACAACCAGGCAGCCAGCCAATTAACTCACTAGCTCAGCAGAGAACAATGGAGAGGCCAACCAATGAAAGGAAATTTGCCCTGGGGGGTTGCAGTAGTTAGAAACAAGGTAAGAAAATATGCTTTGAAATATAGAAGAAAAGTAGAAGAGGGAGCCTTTAAGGCCCAATTATGAGACCCTTACTCTCTCATGTAACTATTACTCAGCATGAGGAAGGGTGGCAGAATTGGACCCTTAATAACCAGCAGAGGACAATGAATATTACTGTAGGAATGGGCATAAGGATTGGGGTTGGAAAGAAATCAGACTTTGGACTTTAAAAAAGGAGGCAGGGCCATGAAAGCTGGCAGCAGAGACAGCAAGAAAATTAAGCCATAACACATCTGTTTACCTGGGTCAGGCCTGACAGAAGATGGAAGGAGTTTTCATCACTTGTAAGAACTGCACACAGATATATAGCTGAGTGAATAATGCAGAAAATATTCCATGAATATTCATTTGAATTTTTAAATTTATTTGCTTCGGCCATGTTTGGGCACATTGTAATGGACCACCCAGCATTGGCAGGGATGTGAGTAAGATGAGTTCATAGACTTTGCTACCTCTAATTTCTACTTGGCAACATGGTTAAATTTGTTGATATCTAAGGCCTCTTCTGTGAATTTTGATTCGTATGGGCATCTTTTTTCAGTCTTGGATTCTCTTCACAGAAGGGAATATGCATTAGCTGTGTAGAGCTAAATAAACAGAACCTCCAAAGTAGGTGACATGGGCCCACTTCCCCTGATCATGCTTTCTGACCTTGTATCAAAGAATGGATTCCAAATATTAGGCAGAAGATATTTTTAGACCACAGAAGAAAATTATATAAGTCTTAATATGGCTTGAATGTGGCATTCAACAACAAAGATGCAGTCTCCAAGACAGTGTGCTTATGTTGATGCTCAAATCAGATCTCACGCTTCAGGGCATAAGCTGATTGCCTCAGGAATCGGGATGAATTCTCCCCACGCATGTACAGCATTGCACAGTTGGTTGGGATGGTGTATTATGCATGTTCATTGTTTTCCTCAGAGGCATCAAATACTGGACACTGTGAGAGGCAGGATACAAGGCTTGGTATACCATTGGTCATATCTGATGGTATGGGATATCCTATATTTCCAATGGTAAATTTAATTATATCCCTGTAAGTCCATCTGCCTTCACTTCCTCTTTTGTTGGTGGCCAGGTGCAACTATTTGGTAATGAGTCCAATACAGCATATATTATACTCTTCATATCAAAAGGAGGAAAATCAATTTCAACATTAAAATAAAGAAAAAGACAGAAACAGTTCATGCATTCTGAGACATAAAGTTTGTTCTACACTACTGAAGTCTGAAAAGGAAACATATGGGCTAGATTCTCTTCTCCATTACATCAGTGTAAACCTGGAGTAATTGGATTGACTGAAGTGGAATCACTCCGGATTTATATCAGTATAATGGAGATCAGAATCTTGCACATTTATATAGAATACAATTCTATATTTTGTCAAGAACCTGCAATAATATAGCAGAGGCATAGTAAGACAAACACAGACAGACTCAGCTATTATTCAGAAATGGATTTCTTTGCATTGATCACATAATTCATAGGTTTTTCCAAGAGGATGAAAATATAGGGTAAGATGGCCTGCATCTTTAACAACAGAGCTCAAGTTTTGGCCTAATATACTGGAGAAATTGTTCAGGAACAGTTCAACCATATGAAAAATGTATTCTGCTTCCAAGGTCTTTGAGTATCTGCCATGTGGAGACATTGAATTATCTGTCACATGTTTATAAGTGTTATAAATGAAAACTGTCTGATTGCTTTAAAGTCCAGTACTTCTCTGAAAATTGATTCTGCATAAAAGGCATTGCAGAGGTTCTGCGTTTATTGTCTCTTAATAATACCTTTCCAAATATGATTAATCTGCAAGCAAAAACATTTTTTTAACTGCCATCCTTGCAAACCCACCTGCAATGTCCTTCTCCTTCGTTATCACCAGTACTGATGGCTTTCACCCAAAAGGAAGTAGCGATTTTGGATGCCTCAATTTCTGACTTGAGACATCTTTAAGGGTCTGATTTGCAGAGTGGTGAGCACCTGCTCTGTATAAATCAGACCCCCTAAAAAGCGTTTCCAATGGGGGACCCAAAAAATTAGGCACAAATTAGGCACCCAAAACAACTAATCACTTTTCAAAATCTTGGCCAAAGATTCTGCAAGCCAAATTGAGCCTTCAGTGACAGCTGCAGTTCCATTGTCTTCAGTGGATTTGCACAGATGTAACTGATTGGAATTTAGCATATATTTTTTGTTATTGTTGAAAGACTAGAATCCAGCTCCCCCTCTCTGAGCTGCATTGGCTCTGCAGGGTGAAGCAGAATCAAAAGCAATAAAAAAAATAATTTTGTCAGCGAAGTTAGTAAAAATGTCTCTGGAAATCTATAGGGAACAAAAATACTGGCAAGAAGGTGCCATTTTTACAGTTATTTTTTCAGAGCAGAACCATACTTTAATTTGCCATGCAGAGTAGGAGATTAAAAAAAATCTGGTATTGATTAATTTGTACAATTTTGTATTGACTCAATCCCTGTTCTTAACCTCCATTTCAGCTGCCACACATTCCTATATTAGATGTGTGTTCTGCTTCTCAGTCAAAATCCCAGGTGGCTGAATGCTAATTTTGCATAAAATTAGATGGAAAAGTCATGCTCCTCCACATTTCTCTCTAAATTATGCAAAAATTGGGCATAATTGAGCACAAGGCTGGTCCAAATAGAGCCCTTAATTGTAATAAAGTGTTAAGTTGAGAAATAAGAAGACTGATAAACACAGCAGCTAACTACCTAGGACCAAATTGTGTCTGGGGGCCTGTGGAGAAGCACAGAGGGGAATATGGGCATAAGGAACCTCTCCTGCTATGTATCCCACTCAGGCTTGGTCTACACTACCCGCCCCAATTCGAACTAAGGTACGCAACTTCAGCTACGTGAATAACGTAGCTGAAGTCGAAGTACCTTAGTTCGAACTTACCTTGGTCCACACGCGGCAGGCAGGCTCCCCCGTCGACTCCGCGGTACTCCTCTCGCCGAGCTGGAGTACCGCAGTCGACGGCAAGCACTTCCGGGTTCGACTTATCGCGTCCAGACTAGACGCGATAAGTCGAACCCAGAACTTCGATTTCCAGCCGTCGAACTAGCTGGTAAGTGTAGCCAAGGCCTCAGTTCTTGTATTCAGGAGGGTGGAAGATTTGGTTTGTGCCACAAGTAGCACTAGTCACCTCAAGAGTGCGTGAAGGGTGTGAGAATAATTAGAGGGGAAGGAGCAGAAATCACATTCCCCACTTTCAGCTTGGGGAGGGAGGGACAGCAATGCCTCCCCCTCAGCCCCTGATCTTTTGGGTGGCTGTGGAGAGGAGGCTGCAGAGCGGGAAAGAAGGAGAGTCTGAGGGTGCTTTGTGCAGCTGCCTCAGTGCTCTGTTAACCCTGCCTCCATCCTGGCCACAATAACAGGAAGTGGCTGCAGTTGTAGTCTCATGCCAGCAGGGCCTTCAGCAGTGTCATCCTGCTGGGCAGGCAAGAGCCTGCAGCTGTGGCTCCTTTCCTACCTGAGGCCCTCCCACACCAGCTCTGCAGGAGAGAAGAGGCCTGACCAGGGAAAGAGGGTGGGTGCAGCACTGGCTGGTAGGAGTTTCTCTTTTCACTTCTACTCCCACTGCCGGACAACCCCTTTGGTAGTATAGTCATCAGGGGTGACGTTATGTCTTTTCCTACCCCAACCATGGCAGTGAGGTAGCCTTTGGCGGCAGGGCCGACTCCAGGCACCAGCCCACCAAGCATCTGCTTGGGGCGGCGCCTGGAGGGGGGCGGTGCGGCGGGGCGCTCCGGCCCGAGAGCGGGGCCGCGACCGGGCTCGCCGCCCTCCCCCCGGCGCTCTGGATGGTCGAGGAGAGCAGGGCCCCGGCCGGGCTCGCCGCCCTCCCCCCGGCGCTCCGGCCGGTCGGGGAGAGCGGAGAGCCGCGGCGGGATCGCCGCCCTCCCCGCAGCGCTCTGGCCGCCGAGGGCTCTCCGCCCTCCCCCCAGCACTCTGGCGCCGGGGAGAGCAGAGAGTCCCAGCCGGGCTCGCCGCCCTGCTCCCGCGCTCTGGCTGCCGGGGAGAGCGGAGAGCCCCGGCCGGGCTCTCTGCCCTGCTCCCGGTGCTCTGGCCGCCGGGGAGAGCGGAGAGCCCCGGCCGGACTCTCCGCCCTCCTCCCGGCGCTCTGGCCGCCGGGGGCTCTCAGCTCTCCACTCTCCCCCTGGCGCTCTGGCCGCCAGGGAGAGCGGAGAGCCCCGGCCGGGCTCGCCGCCTGCTCCCGGCGCTCTGGCCGCCGGGGAGAGCGGAGAGCCCCAGCCGGGCTCGCCGCCTGCTCCCGGCGCTNCTCCCGGCGCTCTGGCCGCTGGGGAGGGCGGAGTGCCCCAGCCGGGCTCTCCTCCCTCCACACAGGGCTCTTGCTGCTGGGGGCTCTCCACTCTCCCCCCGGCGCTCAGGCTGCCAGGGAGAGCGGAGAGCCCCGGCCGGGTTCGCCGCCTGCTCCCGGCGCTCTGGCTGCTGGGGAGAGCGAGAGCCCCGGCCGGGCTCTCCGCCCTCCTCCCGGCGCTCTTGCCACCGGGGGCTCTCCACTCTCCCCCTAGCACTCAGGCCGCCAGGGAGAGCGGAGAGCCCCGGCTGGGCTCTCCGCCCTGCTCCCGGCGCTCTGGCCGCCAGGGAGAGCGGGGAACCGCGGCGGGCTCTCCACCCTCCTCCCCGCACTCTGGAGCGGCGGCCGCGGCGGGCTCACCACCCTCCCCCCGGTGCTCCAGCCGGTCGGGGATTGCGGGCCCGCGGCTGGGCTCAGCGCCCTCCCCTGCCGCGCTGGGGGGGGGGTGTGCGGGGGGCGGCGGGTGGCTTTTTTGCCTAGGGCGGCAAAAAAGCCAGAGCCGGCCCTGTTTGGCGGCATGCCTGCAGGAGGTCCGCTGGTCCCACGCCTTCCGCGTACCCGCCGCCAAATTGCCACCGAAGCCGAAGGCAGCCTGCCTGCCGCCCTCACAGGGACCGGCAGACCGCCCCCCGCGGCTTGCCGCCCCAGGCACGCATTTGGTGCGCTGGTGCCTGGAGCTGCCCCTGATAGTCATGAGGGGTGCAGCTGTGAGGGGAACTTGAGGAAAGGAAGAGAGGAGGATTTTGGAAGAGGGAAAGAGAACAGGGCAGGAGGCAGTTTGGAGACGAGAGAATGAAGTGTTTGGGGATGAGGGTGGAGAGTGAGGTGAGATTGATTCATGGGGGAGGAGGATTCATGGAGAGGAGAAACTGGAATCTGGGGGAGGAAGAGAGAGGTGGTGTGGAGGAAGAGGAAGGAAACTGAGGAGTTTGGAAAGAGGGAGAGGAGTCAGAGAAGATTTCACACAAAGAGGGATGTGGAGGGGAAGGAAGAGGAGAAACTAGGGAGTGGAGGCTCAGCATGCTGTCTGAAGATGATTACAGGATGGAAGCCAGTCAAAGGTGGCACCACAGCAAGAGAAGTGGAAGATAGCCAAAGTAAGTGCTGTGGGTCTTGTTTTTATTTTTAAGAGGAGTGGGGAGAAAGGAACTTGTGTTGGGACCCTTCTTGAGTTGTCGCCTGGTGCTGAAAGGGAATGGTTCAGTCCTTCCCCCAGACTCATTGGGGCAAAAGCATTCCACTCTTGCAGGGTGGGGATATGGGCAGGAGCGCATTTGGCACGTGGCCAAACTCCCTAGGCACTTAGAGGCATTGTGCCTTCTTCAGGCTTATTGCTTCCCAGAGCTCTCTCTGGGGATGTGTGGCTCCATACAGAAAGCGTTATGTCCCTGCCCTCTGAAAATCAGGCCCCCCTTTTGGACAACCCAAAAATGGGCACACCACAGATCATGAGACACTTGAAAAAACAAGAGGTTGTGAACAGGTCCAGAGGGGTTATGACAACCTACCTTATCTTTATGGGTAGATGGGAGATAAGCCTTAAAACTGCTGGGGGTTCCCAAAAGTTTTTTATGGAGTCAGCATATGGAGAACCACCTTCTCAGTCTACTTGCACCCATATTTGTTCAGCCAGCTTTTTACTACAGTTTATTATCTTAAGGGTTTTTAAGGTATTTTTAGATTTAAAATCACATCACACAGAAAACAGAGTTCCCTAAATATACCCCTATATAAAGCCCACCTTGACACTTCCTGTGTTTTCACTGACCAGATTGTGAGTTTATTAACTACTTTAGGGCAAGATTCTGAGACCTTTACTGACATTAAGTAGTACCTGATTCAGCTATTAGTTCCATTGATTCTAATGGCGCTATTATAGAATAAGGCACTCTTCAGTGTAAGGGTGGAAGAATCAGGCCCTTAGATAGTCTAGCATGGCTCCTACTAAGTGTGTTATGCTTAAAGCCCTACCAAATTTACGGTCTATTTTGGCCAATTTCACAGTTATAGGATTTTTTAAATCATAAATGTCATGATTTCAGCTATTTAAATCTGAAATTTCACAGTGTTGTAATAGTAGGGGTCCTGACTCAAAAAGGAATTGGGGGGAGTCACAAGGTTATTGTAGCGGAGGTTCCGGTATTGCTACCCTTACTTCTGCACTGCTGCTGGCAACGGTGCTGTCTTCAGAGGTGGGCAGCTGAAGAGCAGTGACTGTTGGCCGGGAGCCCAGCTCTGAAGGCAGAGCCGCCACCAGCAGAAGTAAGGATGTCATGGTATGGTATTGCCACCCTTACTTCTGCACTGCTGCTTGCAGAGCTGGGCCCTCATCAGCAGCTTCCACTCTCCGCCCGCCCAGCTCTGCAGGCAGCAGCGTAGAAGTAAGGATGGTAATACCGTGACCCCCTTAAAATAACCTTGTGGACCCCCCCTGCAACTCTCTTTTGGGTCAGGACCCCTAATTTGAGAAACACTGGTCTCCCCCCATGAAATCCNTGCCACAGGACCCTCTGTTGCTTTTTACAGATTCAGACTAACACGGCTACCCCTCTGATACTTAATATGGTCCATGACCATCTAACACCTGCTTGCAAACCTTTCCCTCTCTGGTGGGTCATGACACCCAGGTTGAGAATCCCCACTGCAGTGTTTAACAACGGAAATACAGTGAAGAAGAGCAGCACAACATTCCAAATGAGGGCAGGCTATTCCCTTGGCTTCCCAGGGTTGTGTCTTTATATATAGAACCATTTTCTGGAGGTCAGCTACTGTGGGGAGGGGACACATTACTGTTGCACTGGGTTCTGAAGGTTGTTCCCACTGAGGATTTGCCATAATGACAGCCATCAGAGCCCAGCTCTGGAAAGGAAAGCTGCTCCTTACTCCAGCTTGAAACTGGGGTAAGTGTCACCAGTGTCACCAGGTCGAGGAGAGGCTTTGCCTTTCAACTACACGAGGGATAAATCTCTAGGGCAGCAATGCCTCAGACTCAGGCACATTCTGCTCTCCTCTGGTTCAGAGTTCCATAGATCAGCCAGCTGCAGAGCCAGTCTCTGGGCAACCAAACAAGCGCAGCCTGATTGGTGAGAAGAGGCAGCAGGCCAGCTCTTAAGCCTAGCAGCAGTTTTGTGGCTGCTCAGAGAATTTGCCTAAGGCTGTGATAGCTCTTGTGCCTGCTTGTTCCCAGTCCAGCGCCTGCCTTGCCTCACTCAAGGTAACCTGACTCAGACCCTCGGCTCTGATTTCTGACCTTGGCTCTGGCATCTGTGACCCTATTCTCCTATTCCTGGCAGCTGATTCTTGTTCCAGCCTCTGGGCATGGCCACTCACATCCCTCTTTCTGTAACCAGAACTTAATGTCTTTTATCCAGTTTCTGTTAGCCTTGGCAGGGTGGTTTTAGGTCCTGACTCTGCTGTCACCAACACTGGTTTTCCCCTTATGTAGCTCCAGAATCAGGCCCCTAATTTCTGGTTCCATGAAGAACAGCGTTGTCTCTTGAGGATCACAGATGGGGGTGGCCTCTAAGGTAGCCTGCTGCCATTCCTGTAATGCTTTAAAAGCTAAGACAATATTCTGGTACTGGAGCAGGAAACAGTAGGGGGAGCAGAGCATAGGTGTAATGGGTCCTCTGCATCTACTTCTATTCAGGTGGCCAACTTGTTGGGGGTAATAACAGTATCATGTGATGTGAATTGCTGATTCAGAGTCCTTGACTCCAGACCTCTGCAACACTGCCGAACACTTCTGTTACTGGATTTCGTTAAGTACAATTTATTTTCTGTCTTCCATCAGACATTTACCACTAGTCATTGTGCCAGATTCAGCCCTGGTGTAACTATTGATTTTAATGGACATCCTCCAGGGATGAATATCAGCTTGTGTTCCCTGGGTCTGAATGATGCTGGAACCTCGTGATCGAGACGCTCCACTGAAGAAGTATTTGTTGCATTCAGTGAGTCTGATTCTGATATCACTTCCGCTGGTGTAAATCCATTGCATCAGTGGAGCTATTTCTGATTCACACAAATGCACAGTAAGCGAGACCCAATTCAACTTGCATCACTTCCCAGTGACGCTGTGGTTAACTGACAGGAGACAGTGTGATTGACAGACTAAATGAAAAGTAGAGTGAGTCATTTCAATCTGTGTGAAAGCACTTGATACTGATTGATCCTCTTCATTTACAATATACATTATCAAGAGCACTTTAACTGCAGTGACAATAATTTTGGAAGTGATGTTTTTATATGCCCGATCCTATGTCAGGAGAATATTACTCCATCAGAGATCATTAACGAAGAGTTCCACTTCATCGTCAGCACAAGTGGGAACCTGCTTTATAAAGTAGATATATGCAAATACAGCTGATTAGCAGCACCTTCCTAAACTCATCTCAGACAAAATGGAAAGATGCCCTTTTGATCTTTAAAATGACAAAACTTACAGCAATGAGTACTTGCAGTTTTGAGAACTTTAAAAGCTAGTACTTCAGCCTAGTTAAAGCTAAAACATCATAAGCTCTGTTAATTTGAAAGGGGTAAAAAAAAAAACCTGACTCCCCAGCGGACCACGTTAGGATTGAATGGATTTCAATCATTTTTTCATTCCAAGAGGTAATTTCTCCAGGTTAAATTTAAGGGGCATCATGAACAGACAGTAGTCCCAAGCAGTGGTTAGATTCTGCAGCAGCAACCTCACTCAGTGGTTGGGAGTAGGGGAACTTGGGCCATCTCACTCTGCCAGGTCTGACCCAGGGGCGGGGGCACCAGAACATGGGGGCGGGGCTATGGGGACATGACCCCATCACTTTTTACTGGCCGTAACGGCGAGTGAAGGGGCGGAGAGGAATGAGCAGTTCTCGCAATTCTCTATTACTCTGGTTTAATCATAAAAAAAAAAGCCTGAAAATTCAGCCTCTTATTTAGACCTGTAGGACTAGATTCAAAAGGGGACATAGGTGTTGCAATGCCTAACTTCTAGGCACCCAGCTTCCTAGTGGAATTCACAGCCCTGAGTTAGGTGCCCAGACTCCCCATAGACTGTATGGGGAGAATTAGGCTATGTTTACGCTATGAGCTAGAGATGTGATTCCCAGCTCGAGAAGACATACTTGGACTGGCGCTCCTTAGAACTAGTATGCAAAAAGCAGTAGTGTAGCGATGGTATCCCGGGCTAGAAGCGCTATGTGTTCTGGGCAGCTAGCCAGTGCCATTGCTTGCCATTGCCCATGCTAACCCTGCTACACTATTATTTTCAGCCATGCTAGCTCAGATGAGAGCCAGTGCAAGCACATCTACCCATGCTGGGAAGTACACCCCCTGCTCCAAAAGCAGGTATAGCTTTAGGCACCTAAAAGGGGGATTCACAGAAGCTAGAAGCTGAGTGGGAAGACACCTAGACTAGTCAATAGGAAATGCTGAGGAGAGAAGTCCTAATCCCCTCCCTCAAAAGGAACGTAGGGTGTCTAACTCCAATTTTACTGAAGCAGGGACTGGACCTTGAGTCGCATCCCTCCGGGGTGAGCGTGCTATCCACCAGGCTATAGAGTCAGTCTCGTGCTCTCTGGCCCAATAAATATTTATGTAAACAGGAGAGACTGAGAGAGCCCCCCTTCCTCCTCCCCGCAATAGCCAATAGCCCAATGACACTCACTTGAGATGTGGGTTGAAATCGCAGCTCCAAATCAGGTAGAGGAAGGATTTGAAGCTAGGTCTGGCATTGTGTTCCCTCTAAGCTGTGCAGTTGTGCGGCCGCCAAGGAGTGAATCAAGTGCCGTGCACTTCGTTAGCAGAGCCATGCATGGGGGTGTGTGTTCAGGTGCCCCTCCCCCGCTGCTCTGCTGCTGCATTGCTCCCGCCCTCTGCTTTGGAGCCCCTGGCCAGCTGCTCCCAGGACCTTCCTGCTTGCTGTGCAGAGCAGGGGGGGGAGACGGGGTGCTGATGTCCAGGTGTCCCCATCCCGCCACCTCCCTCCTACCCATGTACCCCATCTCTGCAGAGAGGAGGTGGGGGGACAGGGCTCAGAAGCAAGAGAGCAGCTGACAGCTGCTGCGGTCTGAGCTTTCTGGTGAGTGCCTTAAAAAGACAGTGGACTGTCTCTCATAGACTTCCCCAGCAGCCAGCACACACACAATCTGTGTGTGTGTGTGTGTGTCTCTCTCTCTCACACACACACGAGTATCTTTCACACTCACCTCCCAACACATACTTGTGGTGGTGGTGGTGTTACTTCTTGGTACTTCCTGCAATGCACATATATTCTCTGTAATTTTATTCTTTCGAAGTGCTGTTTGACTGGTCTCTGCATTTCATAATTTTATTTCTCTCTTATGCTTAAATTTAATTCTTTGAATAGTGAGTTCTAAAATGCCTAACTTGTCCTGGCTGGAGTAATTATCCCTATGGTAACTTTTAAAAATAAATATATATATTATATCTAGGTTTTTTATTTCTACTGGTGGCGACATCCCCACGTACCTCGATATTGGTGCACATAACAAAATTCATTCCACACATGGATGGACAAAATTAGAGGACACATTGTCCTTGCACGTCCCAGGAACGCTATTTGAGGGTAAGGGGGTATCAGTGCCCCCGGCAGTCTTTTGTAAGGGGGTTGGCTCTCAGCACACCTACTGGATTGGGCCCTGCAGACGAGATAGGTGGGGGAATGATTACTTTGAGGATCCTTCCAGGGCTTAGGCATGAGTTAAGTGCTGAGCTGCTCAGTGATGTCAGGACTTTAGGCAGCTGTGAGCATGCCCACTGGCAGAAATATAGGTGCTTAGGGGACTTTACCAGTGGCAATGTCAGCACCCGCAAAGTTAGGTGAGCGGTGGTTTTGAGAATGTCATTGGTGCCAAAATGTTGGACTTAAGAGCCTAAAGTGTCAGTTAGGTGCTTAAATCCCCCTTGTGAGTCTAGCCCTTAGGGTATAACTTTGGGAAAACAGAAACTCAAATGATTTCCCAGCTGTAACAATCTTCCCCCTCACCAACTCCCCTTTTCTCTTAGGCCTGGTCTACACTATGAGTTTAGGTCGAATTTAGCAGCGTTAAATCAAATTAAGCCTGGACACGTCCACACGACGAAGCCCTTTTTTTCGACTTAAAGGGCCCTTTAAACCGGTTTCTTTACTCCACCTCTGACGAGCACTAAAATCGGCCTTTGCAGGTTGGATTTGGGGTAGTGTGGACGGAATTCGATGTTATTGGCCTCCGGGAGCTATCCCACAGTGCTTCATTGTGACCGCTCTGGACAGCACTCTCAACTCAGATGCACTGACCAGGTAGACAGGAAAAACCCCGAGAACTTTTGAATTTCATTTCCTGTTTGCCCAGCGTGGAGAGCACAGGTGACCATGCAGAGCTCATCAGCACAGGTAACCTGATGGAGTCCCAGGATTGCAAAAGAGCTCCAGCATGGACAGAATGGGAGGTACGGGATCTGCTCGCCATATGGGGAGACGAATCAGTGCTAGCTGAACTCCATAGCAGTAAATGAAATGGCAAAATATTAGAAAAAGTCTCAAAGGCCATGAAGGACAGAGGCCATAACAGGGACGCACAGCAGTGCCGCGTGAAAATTAAGGAGCTAAGGCAAGCCTACCACAAAGCCAGAGAGGCAAACGGAAGGTCCGGGGCAGAGCCGCAAACATGCCGCTTCTACGCAGAGCTGCATGCCATGCTAGGGGGTGCAGCATGCCATGCTAGGGGGTGCAGCCACCACTACCCCAACTGTGTGCTTTGACTCCGTCAATGGAGAAAAACGCAACAGGGAAGCGGGTTCGGGGTACGCGGAAGATGATGATGATGTTGAAGACAATGAAGATAGCTCACAGCAAGGAAGTGGAAAAACTGGTTTCCCCAACAGCCAGGATATGTTTATCACCTTGGACCTGGAACCAGTAACCCCCAAACTCACCCAAGGCATGCTCCCAGACCCTGAGGGCACATAAGGGACCTCTGGTAAGTGTACCTTTGTAAATATTACACATGGTTTAAAAGCAAGCGTGTTTAATGATTAATGATTAATTTGCCCTGGCAATCATGGCCAGGGCAAATTATTTTCCAAGCTACTGGAAAAGTCTGTTAACGTGTATGGGGATGGAACGGAAATCCTCCAGGGACATCTCCAGAAAGCTCTCCTTCATGTACTCCCAAAGCCTTTGCAAAAGGTTTCTGGGGAGGGCTGCCTTATCCCGTCCACCATGGTAGGACACTTTACCACGCCAGGCCAGTAGCACGTAGTCTGGAATCATTGCATAACAAAGCATGGCAGCGTATGGTCCCGGTGTTTGCTGGCATGCAGACAACATCCATTCCTTATCTCTCTTTGTTATCCTCAGGAGAGTGATATCATTCACGGTCACCTGGTTGAAATGGGGTGATTTTATTAAGGGGACATTCAGAGGTGCCCGTTCCTGCTCAGCTGACCAGAAATGTTCTCCACTGTTAGCCATGCAGTGGGGGGGAGGGGTGAAGTGATCATCCCAGAGAATTGGGTGTGTGTGGGGCGGGGGGGTTAGTTGGGTTTGTGCTGCATGTTAACCCGGGAACCGCAGCCCCTCCTTTTACATCGTAAACCCATTTTAAATGGCCAACCCAATGGGTGGTTGGTATGGGAAATGAGGGCGCTACTGTTTGAAATCATTCCCACATGTTAAGAAGGTGAAAAAAGCCAAAAGACTGTGGCTTACCATGGCTGCCTGCAAGCCGAATTCTGTTGCCTGGCACTAAGTGAGTGATCTCTCACACCAAACCGGCAGGCCCTCAATATAAGAGGAAAAATGCGACCTTGTAACGAAAGCACATGTGCTGTGTAACATGAACAGCAAAATTTAATGTGAAAGAGTGTACCCATTGTTCTCTAAAATGTGTCTTTTTTAACCACCTCTCCCTTCTCCTCCACCAGCTGCAAATGTTTCTCCTTCAAAGAGGCTAGTGAAGATTAGAAGGAGAAAATGGCGGACTCGGGATGATATGTTCTCGGAGCTCCAGATGTCCTCCCATGCTGACAGAGCACAGCAGAATCCATGGAGGCAGTCAATGTCAGAGTGCAAAAAAGCACAATATAAACGAGAGGAGAGGTGGCGGGCTGAATCGCGGGCTGAAGAGAGCAAGTGGCAGGCTGAAGAGGATAGGTGGCGTCAGCTTGCTGACAGAAGGCAAGAGTCGATGCTCCGGCTGCTGGAGCATCAAACTGATATGCTCCAGCGTATGGTTGAGCTGCAGGAAAGGCAGCAGGAGCAGAGACCGCCGCTACAGCCCCTGTGTAACCAACAGCCCTCCTTCCCAAGTTCCATAGCCTCCTCACCCAGACGCCCAAGAATGCGGTGGGGGGGGCCTCCGGCCACCCAGTCTCTCCACCCCAGATGATTGCCCAAGCATCAGAAGGCTAGGCTTCAATAAGTGTTAAAGTTTTCAAGTTTTAAACTGCAGTGTGTCCTTTTCCTTCCCTCCTCCCCCACCCCTCCCGGGCTACCTTGGCAGTTATCCCCCTAGTTGTGTGATGAATTAATAAAGAATGCATGAATGTGAAGTAACAATGACTTTATTGCCTCTGCAAGCAATGCTCGAATGGGGGAGGGGAGGGTGGTTAGTTTACAGGGAAGTAGAGTGAACAGGGGAGGGGGGGGCGGCGGAGGGTTCATCAAGGAGAAACAAATAGAAGTTTCACACCGTAGCCTGGGCAATCACAAAACTGTTTTTCAAAACTTCTCTGATGCACACCGCGCCCTGCTGTACTCTTCTAACTGCTCTGGTGTCTGGCTGCGCGTAATCAGCAGCCAGGCGATTTGGCTCAACCTCCCACCCTGCCATAAATGTCTCCCCCTTACTCTCACAGATATTGTGGAGCGCACAGCAAGCAGCAATAACAATTGGAATATTGGCTTCGCTGTGGTCTATCCGAGTCAGTAAACTGCGCCAGCGCGCTTTTAAACGTCCAAACGCACATTCCACCACCATTCGGCACTTGCTCAGCCTATAGTTGAACAGGTCCTGACTACTGTCCAGGCTGCCTGTGTACGGCTTCATGAGTCATGGCATTAAGGGGTAGGCTGGGTCCCCAGGGATAACGATAGGCATTTCAACATCCCCAACGGTTATTTTCTGGTCCGGGAAGAAAGTCCCTTCCTCCAGCATTTGAAACAGACCAGAGTTCCAGAAGATGCAAGCATCATGTACCTTTCCCGGCCATCCCACGTTGAAGTTAGTGAAACATCCCTTGTGATCCACCAGGGCTTGCAGCAGCATTGAAAAGAACCCCTTGCGGTTTATGTACTTGGTGGCTTGGTGCTCCGGTGCCAAGATAGGGATATGGGTTCCATCTATCGCCCCACCACAATTTGGGAATCCCATTGCAGCAAAGCCATCCACTATGACCTGCACGTTTCCCAGAGTCACTACCCTTGATATCAGCAGGTCTTTGATTGAGTTGGCTACTTGGATCACAGCAGCCCCCACAGTAGATTTGCCCACTCCAAATTGATTCCCGACTGACTGGTAGCTGTCTGCCGTTGCAAGCTTCCAGAGGGCTATCGCCACTCACTTCTCAACTGTGAGGGCTGCTCTCATCCTGGTATTCTGGTGCTTCAGGGCAGGGGAAAGCAAGTCACAACGTTCTATGAAAGTGCCCTCACGCATGCGAGAGTTTCACAGCCACTGGGAATCGTCCCACACCTGCAACACGATGCGGTCCCACCAGTCTGTGCTTGTTTCCCGGGCCCAGAATCGGCGTTCCACAGCATGAACCTGCCCCAGTAACACCATGATTTGCACACTGCTGGGGCCTGTACTTTGTGAGAGGTCTATATCCATGTCAATTTCCTCATCACTCTCGTCGCCGCGCTGCAATCACCTCCTCACCTGGTTTTGCTTTGGCATGTTCTGGCTTTGCATATACTCCAGGACAATGCGCGTGGTGTTCATAGTGCCCATAATTGCCGCGGTGACCTGAGCGGCCTCCATGATCCCAGTGCTATGGCATCTGGGCTGAAAAAAGGCTGTTTTTTGTCTGACGGAGGGAGGGAGGGGTGAGTGATGACATGGCTTACAGGGAATTAAAATCAACAAGGGTGGCTGTGCATCAGGGAGAAACACAAACAACTGTCACACAGAATGGCCCCCCCAAAGATTGAACTCAGAACCCTGAGTTTAGCAGGCTGTTGATTTCATGGAGGGAGGGGGAAGCAAATGAATACAGAACAAATCTGGTCCATCTATTTTTTACATCTTAAGCTGGCAGCAGATGGTGCAGCATGACCGATAGCCATCAGCATCTTCTGGGTGCTTGGCAGAAAATGCTGTATTAGGACTGCTAGCCATCATCATCAAGACGGTTCAATAGGGCTGCCGGCAGGACTGAGTCTCCAGGAGACAAAACATGTCTGCCCAGGTGCCTCTGACCGAACTCACTGAAGAATATGATGATGATGGATATCAATCATAATACACCATCCACTGCCAAAAGGCAAGGAGCTGCTGCTGTATAGCAATGCAGCCCCACGTCTGCCAGCACCCAGATAGCCGATGACGGCTACCACTCAAACTGCACCGTCTACTGCCAAAAGGCAATTAGCTGCTGCTGTGTAGCAATGCAGTACCACGTCTGCCGGCACCCAGATGACATATGGGATGGTGAGCTGAGCTAAGCTGAGCGGGCTCCATGCTTGCCATGGTGTGTTGTCTGCACAGGTAACCCAGATAAAAAGGCGCGAATCGATTGTCTGCCGTTGCTCTGATGGAGGGGGAGGGGCCTGACAACATGTACCCAGAACCCCCCGCGACACTGTTTTTCCATGATCAGGCATTGGGATCTCAACCCAGAATTCCAATGGGCGGCGGAGACTGCGGGAACTGTGGGATAGCTACCCACAGTGCAACGCTCCGGAAGTCGACGCTAGCCTCGGTACTGTGGACACGGTCCGCCGATTTAATGCACTTAGAGCATTTTATGTGGGGACACACACAATCGACTGTATAAAACTGATTTCTATAAAACCGGCTTCTATAAATTCAACCTAATTTCGTAGTGTAGACATACCCTGTGACAAGGGGACTGGAATACAATGTTGCTTCTGCACCTGCACCACCTCCAGCTGTGATGATGCTAGATTCTACAGTAAAGCATCATCTTTCCTCTGAAAGCAGACTGCTACAGGAAAACCTATGCGGTGCAGCAAGTGGTAAAGATGGGAGCACTTTACTTCCTAAGGACCAGGTTCTTCTCTCCCATTTACACCAAAGTAATCTGGGGTAATGACTGAACTCATTGAAGTTACTCTCGATTTGCAACACAGCACCACACATGAGTGGAATCTGGCCTTATATATTAAAGCAGTGCCCTAGCATAAGTGCTAGGAGGTGCAGTATTTTGAGAGAGAGATTAAACCAAAGTCCGGCTGACCATTTGTGGTCATTAAAGATTACTTGTCACTTTGCCTAAGAGAACAGTTGTAAACTCTGGTGTCCTGGTGTAATGCCATTCTGCAGCCTGGTCTATATACAACATTGCACTGTTTAACTACAATTACTTTTTAAATTGATTTACGTTAAACCACTGCAAAGCCCATTGTGGACATTTAAATCAGTTTGAAATGATTTATGTCATCTTAGCTTAAATTGGTTAATAACCAAATTAACCTAAACTGATATCAGTTAGGTTGAAATCAGTTTAAGAGAATCCACTCAAGGCTTAAAAACATGCATTTAATTCACGTAGTGCAACTTTGTGTGTAGACAGAGCCTAAAGTCCACCAGTCGTTTACCAGAGATGGCTTCAGTCCTCCTAAATAAGTGGAGTGTTTTACCCCAGAAGGGGATCTGCTCTTCCGACTGTGCCTCTATCTCTGCACTTACTATGACAGACTATTACTTGTCCCTAGTGCTGTACATGACCTTGTCTGTAGGAGAACTGTGAATTAAACCCAGTTGTCCTAACTTGTAGGTCTGTACTCTATCCGTTGGGCCATACTGTATTACCTCACTAGACCACCTGAGTTCTGTATTGGGCTAGACTCCTTTTATACAGACAGTGCCATCAGGAGAAAGGCCTTAAAATCCTGTAAGAGCCCTACATTTAGAAGCAACTAACTTTCCTGGGAGATTTA
>NW_023260509.1:12878-74605 GCF_013100865.1 Trachemys scripta elegans | reverse complement strand
TACATGAGGTCTCCAGTATAGAAGCCTGCTCAAACCTAATTCTAAAGCCCTGGCCAAACTTGGTCAGAGCACAGTCAATGCAAACCCCAGCCCATGAGTGTCAAGCTATTTTCAGACCTGATCTGACCCTAGCTCAGCATTTGTTGTCGGACACTGCTGGGTTCAGGTTGCCTTGAATGGTACACTGAGGTTTGGGACTGTGGGTGTGCGCTGAGGAGTCTGGGGTGCAGAGGAAGGTCAGGCAGTGGATGTGGAGGAGGTGAGTGGGAAGACCCCCCAACCTTGGCCTCAGAGACACATGATAGGCTGAGAGAGCAGCATGGTCAGGGAAGCCACTCCACCACCTTGCCCACCCAAACCAGCTGCCTGCCTGGCTCCCTGCTGCCTGTGTCTGCAGCTGCTTTTACACAACTAGTAGCACCTCATTCCCTGGAGGAGAAACAGCCCTCTTAACCCTGTCCAAAATGACATGGCTCTGCCCGAGCCCCTTTCACCACCCAACCCAGCTCCAGACCCCACCTCCAGGCACCCCTCTCCCCATCATTGAGCAGGATTGGAGGAGGTGCAGGGTCCGAGGCTGCCCTATGTCATGGGTTTGACTTTTCATCCCCAACACAAACCTGACACTTGTCATTGGGTCCATCCCAAACCCGATGCCTGTAGTCGTGTCCTGTCAGGTTTGGGTCAGGCACAGGGCTCTACTTCAGTAGAACTATGGGATTACACAATTTTCAACTTCTCGAAGCAGCCAGGTAAAACAATACAAAGGCAGACAATGCTACATAGACATCTGGGGGTGGGGGACAGTAATAAAAGAGGAGAAGACACTCGTGAATAGAGAAAGGAGGGAAGGAGATGACCGGGGACGGGGAAGGGAAAAAGAGGAGGGGGTAGGCGGAAGGGAAGTCAGGCATTCTTTGAGCCATCTCAACGTTTTTAACCAAATATATCTGGAGGTCCAAATTTCTTAAAATTCATATAATTACTTTCTATGGCAATAGTATCAGGGGGTAGCCGTGTTAGTCTGTATCTACAAAAACAACAAGGAGTCTGGTGGCACCTTAAAGACTAACAGATTTATTTGGGCATAAGCTTTCATGGGTAAAAACCTCACTTCTTCAGATGGCAATAGGTTATTCTTTCTGTGGCTATTAACTCAGAGAGGTGCGAATATCACTGCTCTATTCTGGGCACTAGCCTACTCTTCCATTCTTGCAAAATCCTCTGCGTGGTGATTACTGCAGCCCACAAGAACCAAAGTGAATAACCTAGGATATTATTCTTAACTACAGCTGAGCACATTTTTTCTCTCCTGTGTCCACCTCTTTCCACAGCTGCCTGAGTGCTGGACACTTGTTTGTTTGTTACAGTTCCAACAGACATCTGATCCCCTTGCTGACATTGAGTAGCATGCTGCTCCACATATAGTGCCATTGAAATGACTTATGGTGTAAAGTACAACTCAGTGTGAGCAAGAGAATCCAAAGCTGCCCCTTACTCAGGCAAGTAATTTTTTTTCTCACAAAGAGGCAAGAGGGGCAGGGCTTAGCACACAGCCCCCTCCTTGGCATGTCCCATGGGCTAGCTTGGTCACGTCCCAGCATGGGCTGGCTTTTATGGATCCCATATCCCTCCTCATTCATTGCATAGAGGGCTGGGCACCTCACTCAGGCTTTGTGGATCCCAGTGATTTTCTAGGCACCTAAGAGTTAGGAGTGGTGACGCTCAGCGCCTAAGGGCCGGTCTACACTGAAAACTTACATCAGCAGTGCTACGACTCTCAGGTGTAGCCATGCCCAGCTAACCCCTGGTGCAGACAGCTATAGGTCGACAGAAGAATTCATCCAGAGACCTAGCTACTGCCTCGGGGGGGGGGGGGGGTTAAATTACCTACAGAACCCCTCCCGTCACTGCAGTGAGTATCCACATTGAAGTCCTACAGCTGTGCCAATGAAGCATTGTAAGTGCAGACATATCCTACGTCCCTTTGTGAATTTAGTCCTTTGTGCTCTCACTTACGGAGGAACAATCAGCCGGTGGTGGAACACAGCCGGGCTATTTCTAGCACTGAGGCACACGAGGTGAAAAATGATGGGACATTATCGTTTATTTATGTAATATTCATCACACAGAAGGAAAGAAGGTTGTAAAATGTTATTGTCACACACAGCACAAGAAAAAAAATATTTGTAAATTAAGAAGCAGTAAGAAATTTACCATTATAAATAACAGGCCAGATTCTAGCCTCCGTGTAAATGTGGAGTAACATCATCAGCTTCAGTAAAGTTACTCCACATTTACCAGGGGTGTAAATGAGATTGTATCATGGATCACAGCTCGGCACAAAATTCCTTTCTTACTTCCATTCCTTTTTTAAACTAGGAGAACTGACAAAGAAAACTTGCAGACACATTTGTGTGCCAGGCAGCTGTAATATTATCATTCTGCACAGTGTAAATTTCTGTTTGACACCGGTGTAGGGTGACCAGATAGCAAGTGTGAAAAATTTGAACAATTTTTTTGGTGGCATGGGGGTATAGTTGTGTATATAAGTCAAAGCCCCTAATATCGGAATGGTCCCAATAATATTGGGATGTCTGGTCAACCTAGAGTGCTGCCATGTGAGCACTGACAAACCAACATGTGTATATGTTTCTTAAACATTCTATCTAATCTATCTATCTATCTATCTATCTATCTATCTATCTATCTATCTATCTATCTATCTATCTATCTATCATAACCTATTGTATATGAAGCTATCTACCATCACAAACTATTGTATATGAATCTATCTAGCTACGTCATCATTCTTTACTGTATATCTGCTTATGTGTTTAATAATCATCACTATCTATCTATCTATCGTAACCTATTGTATATGAATCTATCTTCACAAACTATTGTATATGAATCTATCTAGCTACGTCATCATTATCTACTGTATATCTACTATTGTGTCTAATAATCATATCTATCTATCTATCTATCTATCTATCTTTCTAGGAACATTTTACTAAATTCATCATCCTATAGCCAGGGTTGCATTCACAAAAGGACTTGGCTCCTAGCTGCCATATTACACACCAGAAGTCCAGCATCAGGCCCCACTAGGAGTCACCAAACCCCCACTTAACTGTTGCTGAATCCTGTAGAAGCCTTATCTCAGTCTACACCCACCTTTTGGCAGTAAGAGTTCCCTAGGTGCCTCTCAGCGTGCACACGGCTGCCCAGCTTTAGGCATACAGATGCCTAAGCCTCACAGCAATGCACAAACTGGGGGAAGACAGACGTTCCTCTGCATAGCTTGCCTCTGGGGCCCACCACTGCGGGCTGTAAGCCGGGGGACTAGAACCTGGGTCTGTGAACTCAGAGGGGAGTACTGCAGCCATCAGGCTTCTCACCCTTGCTCTCTCTCTCTTTCTGGCCAAATTTCCCTTTAATTCTTTAATCAGCAGTGGAAAAGCTTCAACAGGGGGATTGAAGCTGCCACCCCTGCACCATGACATTATCCCACTGCCCAGTGATGAGGGCCCTTGCCTCAGAGGTAGCAGATGCCTTTTCAAATCCCTTCTCCCCCTGAGGCAGCGAGGGGACTTGACCTGGGGTTTCCTCCATCCCATCTGAGTACTCTGACTACTGGGCTAAGAATTCTGAGGAAAGCCATCTTCCTCCTTCTCGTACCAAGGCTCAGGCCCCACAGGTGAGGTAGGCAGAGGAACACCTGTCTTTCCCAGGTCGGGAATCACTCTGGGGCTTAGGCATCTGGACACCAAGATGGTGGCTTCAGTGCACATGCCCCGAGGCTGAAACATAGACACCCAGGAAAATTTTACTGAAACAACTTTGGTGCTGAGGGAGTTTAGGCGCTACAGGGTTCCACGTCAGCTGAGCAAGAGTTTTGTGAATCCCAGGGATGTCTAAATCTGGGAATCAGGCACCTATGGGGGAAGTTAGGTGCTTAAATCCCTTTGTGAATCTAACAGAGGGAAACTAACCCCTCCCTGCTGCACTTAGGTTCTAATTGCTCACAGTGAACAGCCTTGCTGGAAATGTGCGAGTCAGAGCCAGACAACGTTTTCTGCCCTTCATGAGTATGAGACAAACAGAGATGTGGTTTTAAAACTCCTTGGTGGAGGAGGACACAATCTGCTGGATCTCCTCCCGAATCCTCTCCGTGTTGTTGGATACATTCAACTTCGCTCTACTGAGGAGTTCTTTGATATCTTCCTTTAGGTAGCATGAACGAAAGGTGGAAAACTTGTTTCTGAAGGACTCTATTTCACCTAGAAATAAAAGGGGTGGGTAAGTGCCAAAGAGAGGAAAACAATGGTACTGCTTTTACACTTTTACTGCTCCCAGAAGCATAAAATCCAGGTATCTAAAGAGGCAGGGGAACAACTTGGCCAACTCCTGAGGTTTTCATAGAATCACAGAAATGTGGGGCTGAAAGGGACCTCAACACGTCACTAAGTCCAACTTCCTGTGCTGAGGCAGGATCCAGTGAACCTGGACCAACCATGACATGTGTTTGTCCAAGCTGTTCCTAAAATCTTCAGATAAGGATTCCACTATGTACCTTGGAAACCTATTCCAGAGTGTAACTACCCTGAGAGTTAGAAAGTTTTCCCCCCGACAAAAAATAACATGTGACTAGCAACATAGACAATAAAGGGGAAGGGATGCAGATCTGGATAAGTAAAGAACACATCACAGATTTTCTGAACAATTTGAATGAATTCAAATCAGCAGGGCCTGATGCTATTCACCTGACGTTACTGAAGGAATTAGCTGAAGAAATCTCAGAGCCACTGGCAATAATACTTATGAACTCATGGATGACAGGAGAGGTCCTGGAAGGCTGGAGATGAGCTCATCTTTAAAAAGGGGGGAAAGGAAGAGCCAGGGAACTTGGGAAGCTACTGGAACAATGTCTAAAACATTAAATTTGCAAATACCTGGAGGACAAAGAGGTGATCACTAGCAGCCAGCATGGATTTACCTAGAACAAATCATGCCAAACCAGCTTGATTTCCTTCTTTGACAGCGTAACCAATTTGCTGGATGGGGGAATGCAGTGGACATAATATAGCAGGACTTCAGCAAGGGTTTTGACACAGTCTCATATGACATTCTCATAAGTAAGCTGGAGAAATGCGGACTTGGTAGAACTACCATTAAGTGGATACATAATTGGTTAAACAACCTCAAACAAAGAGTGACTATTAATGGAATGATGTCAGATTGGAGGGAGGTCTCAAGTGGGGTTCCACGGGGATCTGTTCTGTGTTCAACATCTTTATTAATGACCTGGATGTAGGAATAGAGAATATACTGATCAATTTGGCAGATGACACAAAGCTAGAGTGGTTGCCAACCTTTTGGAGGATAGAGCTAAAATTCAAAGGGATCGTCATAAATTGGAGCACTGGGCTATAGACAACAAAATGAAATTCAACAAAGACAAATGTAAAGTTCTGCACTTAGGGAAGAAAAACCAAATGCACAAATACAGAGTGGGGGGTAACTGGCTTGACAGCAGCACTGCTGAGAAGGACATGGGAGTTGTGGTGGATCACGACCCCAATATGAGTCAGCAATGAGATGCTGTTGCAAAGAAAGCAAATGCAATTTTAGGCTGCATTAACAAAGGCATAGTATGCAAGTCACGGGAGGTGATAGTACCACTGTACTCAGCACTGGTTAGACCTGAGCTGGAGTACTGTGGCTAATTTTGGTCACTAATGTATAGAAAGGATATACAGAAGCTGGAAAGCCTCCAGAGGTGAGTGATAAAGATGTTCAAAGAGATGGAATGCAAACCCTATGAGCAAAGGCTGAAGGAACTGGGTATGTTTAGTTTGGAAAAGAGAAGATTAAGTGGGGCATGACGGCTGTCTTCAAATACTTAAAGGGCTGACATAAAAAAGACGGAGAAAAGTTTTTCTCTCGTGCCACAGAGGGCAGACAAGAGGCAATGGGTTCAAACTGCAGAGGAACAGATTTAGATTAAATCTCTGGGGAAAAAATCCTAACTGTAAGAACGGTAGGACAATGGAACAAACTGCTTAGGGAGGTCATGGAATCTCCTTCACTGGAGGTTTTCAAAAGGAGGCTGGGTAGCCATCTGTCTGGGATGGTTTAGACAGAATAAGTCCTACATCTTGGCTGGGGGTTAGACTAGATGACCCTTGCGCTCCCTTCTAATCTTATTGTTCTATGATTCTAATAGTAAACCTAAATCTCCCATGCTCCAAATTAAGCCCATGACTTCTTGTCCAATCTTCAATGGACATCGAGAATAGTTGATCCCATCCTCTTTATAAAGCCCTTAACATATTTGAAGACTGTTATCAGGATTAGGTGAGGATCACAGCTGTTATTTATATTTTCAAAAGTAAGTTTCCAGTCCTTAGGTTTCAGAGCAAATCCGGAAAATGTGACACTGATGCACTTTAAAGGCTTAGAGACCAGCAAACAAATACAAATAACCAAATGCTTATTGTTGTGTTAACAATGTCATGATTTTAAGCCTACCTCATGCTTTTAAGGGAGCTTATCTAGTTAGCTAGCTAGCTAGTGAGATAGGCTATCCCCATACACCCCATCTATCTATCTATCTATCTATCTATATACACCAGTGTGACAGACTGTGTAGCCCACACAGGCCCTGAAAGGGTTAATGTGAGCCAATTATGTTACCTGGCTATACCTGGAGGGAGAACCAGACTTAACTGAAGGTGAGTCACAGCTGGGGAGGAGCTGGGTGGGCTCCATGAAGGTAGGAGTTTCAGAGAAGAAGGGGGCTGCAAGGAGGACCTCTCTCTTGGTTAGGGAGTGGAGACATGTAGAAGAGAGTTAGCCCTCGGGATGGTCTTCTGAATATGGAAATCTGGCAAGAGGAAGTGAGAGAAAGAATCCACTGGAACAGAGCAGGCTCCAGTACTAAGCCCTGATCAAAGGGCAGGATTTGGAGAACCAGGGAAAGAGCCCTGGGATTTGCCCAGATGAGGAACAAAGCAGCAGGGACAGATGAGAGTCCAAGCCTGAGGAGAGTAGAAATTGACTTGAGTTTATCCTTTTATCTTGGGATTTTTGTTAGAGGGTTCCAGGGGAGATCCCTGGCCCTGAGAGAAGGCTGAACCTAGAGAGGTTGTGGAGGGAGAAGGCCTGTGAAAGGAGCGGACCTGGACTGTTGTTTATAGGGACTGGATGGAACCCAGTGAGTGCAAGGGCCAGGGTTCCCCTACCAGCTACAGGAGAAAGTGGCATGAAGTCCTTGATAAGGGGACAAGGACAACTGGAAGCCATGGGGCAAGGTTGTGCAATCTCCCTAGGACCTAGAGTTGGTGCCAGAGACCTGATATAAGGACACTGGACTTTTATTTGTGGGACCCTGGTACACCGGAAGGGATGGATTTACATTATGACTTGGCCTGAGGGCTGAGTCCTGGAAAAGGTCCACCAGAGTGGCCATCAGCTGGGGGCTCCAGATGGGGAGAGTGACGTTATGCCCACACCTGGCCACAAGGAGATACTCAACTGATGAGTTCCCCCTCAGCCCCCATCTTCCCTACCCTCCTCAGTTTATCTCTTTTATTTCCCTTCCCTTTGCAAACTAGGAAAAACACAGATCTTCCAGATGCCTTTCATTGCTGGGCAGCTGGAAGATTGATGGGAGTTAGGTGCCCAAATCCTTTTGAGGATCTGCATTTGCATTTACAGTGCAGCAGGTCAAAGCTGAATCTGTCCAATGAGTCCAAGAGAGTCTGTATCTCATGTAATTTACATGTCGACAGGCCAAGAGGAAGTGTAAGTGACACAAGTTAGGTCCCCTTTCCACTCCCCACTGAAGGTGGCCTGTTCTGCCACATCTCCTCTCAGTTACACAGGGTGGAAATCCAGAGAAATCCACTTGATTTGAGTAAAATATATATAAAACAATTTAAAACATTGCTCGACAAGGATTTGCACTGTTGTCTTGATTAGCATGAACCAAAGGGCCTAGTTTCTGACCGCAGCATGACTCTCAATTAATTGAAAAGCAGCACATTTAAAACAGATGATGGGGGATTATTTTGCAGAGCTCACGAGTTACCTGTGGAACTCATTGTCTCAGGGATTACCATGGGCCGGTCACAGTAGGATTGTAGGAAGGGTTGGGTATTATGCAAACATCCAAGGCTATATCAGAGTGGATTAAAAGACAATGCAAAAGATATAAACCTGCCTGCATTAGCCCATATGAAAACTACTTCCCCAGGAAAGGTTTATTTGTAATTGTTTATTATGGGGTTTTGTGCCCCTTCTTGTGAATCATGTGGTGATGGCCACTGTCAGAGACAGCACAGAGGGCTAGATGGACCCTGCTCTGGTAGACTGTACCTATTGGGCTTCAGGAAGTGGGCGGGCGTAAGCCCGCCCATTGCCAAAGGGTCCCCCCCCAGCCTAAGGGGATGATCCACAGGGCCTGAAACTCAAATAATTACGGGGGACAGCTAATGTAAAAACAGGGACAGGAGTGCAGTCACAGGGTCAAAAGAAGGGAACCTGACGGGGACACCGAGCAGAGAACCCCGGACAGCGCCCACTGCTCCTCAAAGGTGTCAAGGGAGCCAGTGGATGCTGCCCAGAGGAACTCTGTCTGGATGCGTGAACGGACAGAGGATCGGAAACAGGCCCCACAGTCACAGGAACCTCCATCGGCCAACCTCCTCTCCCTGGTTTTATAGATGGCCTGTTTAGCCAGGGCCAAGAGGAAGTTGACCAGGAGGTCCCACGACTTTGTGGGGCCACGGATAGGGAGTGCATAAATGAGAAGGTGAGGGGAAAAGTGTAACCAAAAACGCAACATAATGTTGGTGAGGAGCCGGTGTAGGGGCTGCAACCTGGCTGGTAGACTGTAGCGGGGTGGTAACCCCGCTCTAGTCCAGAGGAGGCTGTGGCTGGAGAAAGCAGCTTTTAGGCTGAGCTGATTGGTGGAGTGGCTACAGCTGGGGCCACGCCCCAAACAGACTCAGCTGGCCCTATAAAGGCCAGGGCAGCCAAAAGCTCAACAGCCTCTTTCTGAGTGCAGAGAGAGAAGGGTCTGGCTGCAGCAAGCTAGGGATAGCGTACCTGAGTGGAGCAGGGCTGGGGACTGGCTGAGGAGCTGGGGAGCTCCAGCCTGGATGGCCCCAGGCTGCGGCCTAGTGGAAGGCCAAGGGGTACTGGGGGTTGCAGAGGGCAGCCCAGGGCTAGGCCAAGGCAGCAGGTCCAAACCCTCCTTGCCAGTGATGAGTGGCCTATACTGCAGTCTGCCCCAGGGAGTGGGGGCTAGTTGGTGACTGGCAGTGGCCTAGTGCTAAGGCAAGGTGGGGATAGTGGGTGGAGGTTCCCCTGGGAGGTGGGACCTAGCGTGTGGGTACTGCCAGGGGGCAGCACCCAGAGCAAGGGGCACCAGGGTCCTGGGAGGGACACGGGAGCCGAGAAGGAGAGGACAGGTGGATCACCAGCCTGCAGAGGGCGCTCCAGAGGCTGGAGAGCTAATTCCCTGGACGACCAGCAGGAGGCGCCGCAGGGGTGAGTCCGGCTCATCTTACATAGACAGTCACAATATTTGAGCTCCTCTGCTCATTTTCACCAGTCAGTCAGGTGTAGTTCCATTTCAATCAGTGAGCTCCAATTCAGACACATGGGGCGAGGTTCACAGCAGAACTCAGGTGTTGGGTTACTGAGAGTCATGGCGCCTAATTTTAGACCCCTAGAAAATCACTGGGATTCACACAGGCTGAGTTAGGTGCCCAGGCTCCTGTGCAATGAATGAAGAAAAACAGGCTCCTGGGAAAGTGATCCACAAACGCCAGTGCGCTAGGCTGGAAACCACCTAAGCTAGCCCATGGGAGAGGCCCAGGAGAGGGGTGTGTGCTATGCACTGAGGGAGTTCAGCACCCAAGTCCAGGCTGGAGAGAGGCGCCTGTCTCTGCTTGGGGTTCTCAGCTGTGACAACAGACACTCTATAGCCTGGTAGTTACAGCACTTACACGGGCTGTGGGGGGCCCAGCATCCAGTCCCCTGCTCCGCTGACTCTCCAATTATTTATCCAAAGTAGAACAGCTACAACAGGAGATACTGAGGGAGTCCCGCATCAGAACATCCCCTTGCCCAGTGGCTTTGGCATTTCCCTCTTCAAATCCCTTCTCCCCCTCAGGCAGAGGGGGACCTTGACCTGCCGCCCCATCCCAGCTGAGTGCCATAACCTCTGGGCTAAACATGATGAGGAAGTGCCTCCCTCCCTGCATTTGTCTGAGTGCACATGCGGGGTCTGATCCTGCAGGCCACTCCTCAGCACGTCTGCCACAGCCAAGTGAGGCAGAGAAACGCCTCTCTTTGTATATCTGGAAGCCTGGGATGGGGCAGGAGTGGACATGCCCAGAGACAGAAAAACAGGCACTGAGAGAACTTTTCTGCAAATCTTAGGCCCTGAGCAAGTGTAGATTCCTATAGGGTCTGCTGGCAGCTGAGCAGCGGGTTTGTGATTCCCAGTGAGGCCTGATTCTAACATTTAGGTGGCTAAACCGGCAATGAGTCATCAAAGTCCCTTTGCGAATCTAGCCCATAGAGTTTTAGAAGAGTGGTGCAGATTACCTGAGTTACCTGGACAATTTTTGTTGTTGAAGAGAGGGAAGTGCATGACGGTAGGAACATCTTTTCCTTTGAAGATGTAGCAGTCAGTGGGGTTATCTTTGTCCTTAATCTCTTCTGGCTTTATCTTGGGAAATGGGATGTTATTTATCTCACAGTACTTGGCAGTATTCTCGATGGTCTGGGAAGAAGGGGAAAGTGATTTTAAAATAAATAAATGTCCATCTCCACTAATAAAACGTGATGCCACTCATATGGCCAGGCTAGAGAGTTAAAAATACCCCTCACCTACAGTGTACAAACATTCCAAGAAGCCTCTAAGGAACTGACCAATTGAGGGCCTCCATGGAAACCAGACATAACCCTGTTGCCATATCTGTGTAGCTAGAATCTTTGTATAACAATGCATATACAGTGGCTGAGGCTTTCAAAAGCTCCTAAAGGATATGGATGCCCAGTTCCCATTAAAATTAATCCCTTAGGTGGCTTTGAAAACCTCAGCCCATGGTAATGAACAGAAATCGAAACCCAGAGCTTCAGCTCCAAAAGCTCAAGTTTGATTTTTGTTTTGTTTTGTTGTTTTACAAATTCACCTATTGGAAAATTCATGTTCCATGTAAACAAAGTAGCAAAGTGTTATAGGAGCTGCAGCAACTAGAGGGAGACAATATCACCTATGGAGCACTGGTGAAGTGTGAGGCTGAGGTTAGCGAGTTTGCAGAGTTCTAACTGACTTATTGAAATTCAGTTCATATTTCTACTGACCCCATGTCCTCCTGCTAGAGCACTCTTGACTCTTTGGTGCTAACAGAAATAAAAAGTGGTCAAACCTAAAGACTGTCATTTAGCACATCAGCTAGGACTGTGACAAACACAGGGGCACATCTGTGAAGTAAGCAGTTGTCATTTTTACACAGAGTAAAACTGAACTTCAAGGAATTTCCTCTTCCTCCATGATATCCAAAGGGAAAGAGAGGTCATGCCTGGTCACACGCCCTTACCCCAAGCCCAAGCAACCTTGCAGGGAATAAGGTAAATATTTCCAGTGGATCCTATACGCCCACACATCTCAAATTGTGATCCCCACAGCACCTTCAGGGAATCCAAATTACTGGTGCTAACAACAGTGTAACCTCATTGGGTCATGGGCCAAGTCCTGGGTATTTCTGCAGTGCTTCATCAATGATTAGGGCATTCAGAGATATCACAATAAATAATAAAAGTTACCTCGAAAGGATTCCCAGAGCTGAAGTCAAAGGAGAGGATCAGTTTCACTTTCCTCTCTGGGCGCAGAACGAGGGGGTAGGCGGAATTTATGTCAGTGCCAGCATCGATCAAGTAGATGAATTCTTCGTTGGTCAGTCCAGTGGATTGGGCATCACCTGTGAAAGTACATCCATGTATTGTTTTAGGCTGTGATTTTTCCAAGGGGTCACAATGAGAGATGCCCAGATCCCCCAGAATTCCATATGCATTTTCAAAGGCTCCTCAACTGGTAGATAAACTCCTAATGGGATTAACTAAGGCACCTAAGCAGGTTAGGCCCTGTCAGGAGTAAGGACCCGGAGCTAGCCTGCTTACATGCTAGCTTAACACCCCCTCCCCCCGCAGTCTAACCAGCACAGCTGGTCCCCTGCTGAGCTGCCTGATTAGCCCAAACACCCGACTGGCTGTGGGGATCTGCAAACTTGCTCTTATGCCCAGTGGCAGGGTGCTGCCAGCTCAAAGCATTCACCCATGGCTGCGAGAGCTCCTGCTCCTGCTCTGTGCCCAGCCTTGCACCCAACTTGTCTTGCTCCAGGTAACCGGCTCTGATTCCAGGCTTCTCGCTCTGCCTTTGACTATCGGCACTGGCCCCCTGCCTTTGACTCTGGCACTGACTGTCAGCTCCGATTCCTGGCTACTGATGCCTGCTGTCACCACTCGGCATGACTCCTGCTCTAACCAGTAGGCATGATGACTCCCATCCTAGTCACTGACAGGCACCTAATTCCATTTGAAACTAGTGGGAGTTAGGTGCCTACCCTTCACGTGTGGTTCTGTAATTACCACAAGGGGCCAGACTTGCAAAGGTGGGTCAGTGCCTAAAGATACAGAGAGAGGCCCAGTGGGTATTCAGAAGTGCCCAGTGCCCACATGGATAAAGGTGTTTAGACACTTATGCCCTCAGTGCCTAACAGATTTAGGAGCCCAATCTCATTTTTTTCAAAGGGATTTAGGTACTTAGGAGCCAAAATCCCATTGGCCGTCGATAGTCCTAAATCAGTTTGGTGTTGCAATGCTGACCACATTAATGCGTAAATACTTTAGCAATCTGGGCCTAGGTGTCTGAATCCCATTAACCCCAGATCTCTATCAATACCTTTAGGCACCAAAACTTTGCCCTGAGGCTCCTTGAAAAACCTCAGCTCTACTTTTGTGAAATTAGCATCTAAACCATCTCAGTGACACATGGGCATCATCAACAAACACATATTTGATCCAGCGTTTGGTAAGTCTCCATTTTAGGAGAATCCCGCCTGCCTTATAAAGAAGTTCTGACTCAGGACAAATTCCTAATCATATTAATACCCAGCACATCTACTGTTTGCTTTGACAGTAGCTCACAACAGAGTGGGGCAAACACAGCAACAACACACTGATAATCATCTGCCCAAACAAAAGCCCCACAGTCCCTTCAGGTTTCATGTGAAGTCCCTTTTATTAGCTTCCCATAAACACTCAAAAAGGCAAAAAATGAAAAATATCTGCTTCCCCCTGCACAAAAGAAGAGTTGAAATTTTAAAATTGTTTCATTCCACAGGGATGGAACCTGACTCATTTTCTGTTTTTCATGAACAACAATAGAGATTTTAATCCAATAATTTCCCTGATTTTTTTTTTCTGTGAAAAAGTTGATTTTAGAACATGGCCATTTTCCACTCAGAATAAAAATATCACTTGATAAATGTTGACCAGCTGTAAAGANTGGCCATTTTCCACTCAGAATAAAAATATCACTTGATAAATGTTGACCAGCTGTAAAGAAAACCTCTTGCCTTAATGATGATAGGGGACACCCTGCAATCTGATTCTCATAAAACCTTGTAAAATACATTGCCACACTAGCTCTCAAACAGTGGTGAGTGGATGATGCAAAACAAAAAAAACCCAAATATTAAGAAAAGTGTGTTGGCGCAAAAAGCAGAAATTCCATTTTTACTGCTGCTTTTATTCTCTCTTGTGAACAAGAATTTTCATAGGTTTGTGATAATTCTCATAGTCCTCAACATCCTCCCTCTGGGGCCTTGAAAAAGTCATTTCTTATTTTTGCACCTCAGGTCTCCATTGGTTATATGAGACTAACAACAGTACTCTGCCTTGCAGGAAATTCTCAGCTGTCACCAGGCACTCAGGTAATATGACAACGTGGAGTCCGATAAACAGGTTACTAGATATAGAATTTGTGATAATTTTCATGACACTATGTTTAAAGCTCTTTGTGGACTATAAGATAGCTGCCCCTCCTCAATCCCTTCCCCACTGCTGCCCCTTTCCCACCCCCACCCTCTGCTGCCCTGAGTGCCCATTGTACAGTTTAGCCGCCTCTTCTCTGCCCTCACCCTCTGCTGCCCCTACTGCCCATTGTACAGTTTAGCCGCCCCTTCTCTGCCCCCACCTTCTGCTGCCCCTAGGGCCCATTTTACAGTATAGCTGCCCCTTCCCACCCATTTAAACTGGGAATGGTTGATTACCTGTTCTGTTCATTAACTCTGAAGCACCTCACATTGGCCATTTTTGGAAGACAAGATACTGGGCTAGATGGGCCATTGGTCTGACCCAGTATGGCTGTTTTTTTGTTCTCACACTCTGCTGCCCCCTGCGACCCATTACACAGTACAGCTGCCTCTTTCCTATCTCTCACCCTCCGCTGAATTCTTTTGCCCATTATACAACATGGCTGCCTTTTTCTCTTTACTTCCTACTTAATCTATTCTCTGTCAAACCAGAACCTTGAAAAACAGGGAAATTCATACTGCAGATGTAGAAACAAATGTGGAAAGTGCAATTCAAATGGATTCTGCTTACTACTTTTGTACAGAAAGTTGTTGGTGCACCCCCATGTCCAGTTGCAGATACAGATCACGGTTTTCCATAACAATTGCCATACACTCCATACATATCCTATTAGGCAAGAAAAAATCTGAATAAAAATCAAAGCTGAAAATAAGTACAAAGAAATAGCTAGAGGAAATCTGTAGACTGAATTCCACTTTCCTCTTGGTTGCTAGGAGATGTGAGTAGGGGGAGAGACAGGTATTTGTTGATCCAAAGGCACTCAGAAAGTGTAGTGCCCCTTGCAGAGCAATTGCAATAAACACAGAGGTTATTCTGCTTTGGGGCTGCTGGACTCAGCCTGTCAGATTTTCTAGCTCCCAGACTGACTGACAGACACTGTGCTGCCAGGATGCAGGGACTCTGACTTGCTGGGCTGTTGGGAGTGGGTGCAGCTCCCACTGGCAATGGATGTTTCTTTGTATTTTCACAGGCATAATTGAGGACCAGTTTTGGTATGACAGGACTTGGAATGGGGCTGGGGTTTGAGGAGAGAGCGGTGTGTCGGGAGTGAATGGGCTGGCCAGAAGACTGACTGGGATCAGGGGGAACTCACAACTCCAGGGTCTTTTCACAGAGAAACTTGAAATGTAGGGGTTTGTTCTGAATCAAGAACAAAATGGAGTAAGTGATGGAAAATATTCTTTTTTAGAAACAACTCTTTTACCTTGGTTGAATTACCAGACCTAGAACACCTGACATTGTGCTTCTTACTATGCTTGTAAATAAATAAATAAATAAATAAAAAATGTAGTGTCAACAATTCTGTTGATTGTTAATAAAAAGTTAGTACTGTAACTAAATTTACTTTCTCCAAAGGTAGAATTAGCCTTCGTTTACTCAAAGACACCTAAGGCTGCTAGATACTTAATGGCCATACTCCTTTAATATTGTATTACTTCAGGATAAGTTCTAAATGGTTTTGTGTTCTCTTAAATTACAGCAAAGTCCCTCAGGGACAGATTTAAATATATATATATATTTAAGCACCTAGTGGGATTTTGAAATCAGTGGGGGTTAGGTGCCTAGATGCTTTCAAAAATCCCACTCCAGGCTTAAATCCTTAAAAAATATGGCCCTGAAACTGACAAGCACTCTTATTCAGCATCTCTATTTCTTTTGTGGGATTCCTTATTTCTTAACTATTATGAGGCTTGGAAGGATTAGATTTTTATCAGTAAATGTCAATTTCATAGGACACTCACATAGATAAAAAAAATCCCATCTATGATAACAGAAATTTACGGAGGGGGAAAGCATGAAAAATGCTGCTTGAGAACTCATTTGGATTTGATTTAAGTCTATTTACTTTATATATTTTGACATGTGATGTTGTCAATTTGTGTTTTAATGGTTATAAAGCTTGAACTTTTTGAATGCCAATGTTAGGAGACACATCCCCATAGACTTTCAATAGGATTTTAGTGGCGAAAGGACCTGAGGGCCTTACATAAGAACATATGAATGGCCAGAGGGAATGAACAGAAAAGGGCAATTTATTGACTGATCTATCACCTGTTGTCCAGTCCCAGCTTCTAGTAGTCAGAGCTTTAGGACACCCAGAGCATTGGGTTGTATTCCTGACCATCTTGGTTAATTGCCATTGATGGACCTAGCCTCCATGAACTGTTCTAATTCCTTTTTGAACCTGATTACACTTTTGGCCTTCACAACAGTAGTAATGAGTTCCACAGGTTGACTGTGCATTGTGTGAAGAAATATTTTCTTGTATTGGTTTTAAACATATTGCATATTAATTTCATTGGGTGACCCCGGTACATGTGCTATGTGAAATGGTAAATAACACTTCCCTATTCATTTTCTCCCACACAATTTATGATTTTATAGATCTCTGTCATATCTCCCCTCAGTCGTCTCTTTTTTCAAGCGGAACAGTCCCCATCTTTTTAACCTCTCTTCATACGGAAGCTGTTTCATACCCCTAATCATTTCTGTTGCCCTTTTCTGAAACTTTTTCAATTCTAATATGCATTTTCTGAGATGGGGTGACCACATCTGCATACAGTATTCAAGGTGTGGTCATACCATGGATTTATATAGAGGCAATATGACATTTTCTGTCTTATCTATCCCTTTCCTAATGATTCCCAATAGTTTGTTTGCTTTTTTGACTGCTGCTGCACATTGAGTGGATGTTTTCAGACAACTATCCACAAAGACTCCAAGATCTCTTTCTTGAGTGGTAACAGCTACTTTAGACCCCATCATTTCATGGTGAATCATAGAATGTCAGGGTTGGAACGGACCTCGGGAGATCATCTAGTCCAACCCCCTGCTCAGAGCAGAACCAATTTCCAGACAGATTTTTGCCCCAGATCCCTAAAAGTCCCCCTCAAGGATTGAGCTCACAACCCTGGGTTTAGCAGGCCAATGCTCAAAGCACTGAGCTATCCCTCCCCCCTTTATTATCTATAGAGTTGGGATAATGTTTTCCAATGTGCATTACTTTGCATTTATCAACATTGAATTTCATCTGTAATTTTCTTGCCTTATCACTCGGTTTTGTGAGGTCCCTTTGTAACTCTTCCCAGTCTGATTTGGAATTAACTATCTTGAGTAATTTTGTATCATCTGCCAGTTTTGCCATTACACTTTTTTTCCCTTTCTACAGATCATTTATGAATATTTTGAACAGACCTGGTCCCAGCACAGATCCTTGGGGGACCACACTATTTACCTCTCTCCATTGTGAAAAGTGACCATTTATTCCTAGTCTTTGTTTCCTAACCTTTAACCAGATACTGGTTATCATAACTTTTTGTTTTTCCCTCTTAATGTGAGGGGGGAAATAGTAGAAGAAAGAGATGAACACTTGAAATTATTAATTATGGAGGGAAATAGTTAAATGACAAACTTTCTTCCTTTTAGGGCACATCTGGATCTTTGCTTCCACATCTGGAGCAATAATTTGGAAAGTCAGTGGGCTGGATGGCTTTGAAAAGCCCTGTCTAAGTGACAAAAGTTTCTACAAGACTTGCCTCCAAGTTCCTTTACAAAATTCCAGATGTGTTCAACGAACTCCTCAATCCAATCTTCCCAGCTCTTCAAATTCCAGGACACACTCACTTCACATAGCTTCAGAAAGGAACTCTTGCTATTCTCCTCTGCATATATAATGGATAAAATGAGGTTAGATTTGGGACAAGCAATGAAAGGCTCATTAGATATGTTCAGGGACACAAGGACGTTCAGTGCGTGCTAAGGCAGTTTCAGTGCCCAGGTCCCATTGAAAAGCAATAGGATTTGGCATCCTAATTAACTCAGGCCCTTTTGAAAACCTCAGCCTGTGTGTATTGGAACAGCTCTGAGGATTTGTGAAAATATTGGCAAATGCACAGATATTGTCATGCAAGTCAGCATGCAGCAATTCATTCATTCATTCATTCATTCATTCATTCATTCATTCATTCATTCATTCACAGCAATTCAGGAGAGCTGGCATTACCTAAGGCACCAAAGGAAGTGGACTTTGGACCCCATTTGAAAATCCCATTCTAAATAATTAGGGAGAGGAGGTAAATGTAGTCCCGCTGGTCCACTTGCCTTTCTTTTGCCTTAAGATTTCCTTGCAGTCTTTCCCAGATGAGGCATGAATGTGAAGCTCCAGGAGCAGGAGGACATCCCCACAATGTGCACTTTTGCAATCAGTACCTGGGAGGAAAGAGAACATAATGTGGCCAGGCAGTTGTTGTTTTCCTGTGAGCCCCTTGGGGTGAAGAGAGGAAAGACTTATCTCCCCAGTGCCCAAAGACTCTTGGGAGCAGGGATGCAACAGCCAGTGTAGGGTCAGACACCTGGCTGCTGAATCTGTCTGAACCTGGTGTCCTAGAATGTCAGGCCCCATGTCAGTGAAAGGGGGAGTGCAGTGGTTAGAACTCACCTCCCAATGACACCTAGCTTACGGTGTGAGCTGCCTGGGGTTGATGAGGGCTTCTCACAGTTTTATTTATTTATTTATTTAATGAAAAATGATTGTGTCATAAATATACAGGGAAGGGTAACAACCTTCCTGTATACAGTATACTATAAAATCCCTCCTGGCCAGGGGCACAAAATCCTTTTACCTGTAAAGGGTTAAGAAGCTCAGGTAACCTGGCTGGCACCTGACCAAAAGGACCAATAAGGGGACAAGATACTTTCAAATCTGGGTTTGGGGGAGGCTTTGTTTGTCTGTTCTGTGTCTGTCTGTTCTGGGTGCTTCCTGGAGACAGATCAAGAAAGAAAGCAATCCAACCCCATTAGAATTTGTAAGTACTAGCAAGGGAATGCATTAGCTTACTTTTATTTTGGCTTGTGATTTTCTCTGTGCTGAGAGGGAGGTGTATTCCTGGTTTTCTTTTTGTAACTTTAAAGTTTTGCCCAGAGGAAAATCCTCTGTTTTGAATCTGATTGCCCTGTGAGATTATCTTCTATTCTAATTTTACTGAGGTGCTTCTTTTAACTTTTTTCTTTCTAATAAAGTTCTGGGTTTTTTTAGAATCTGATTGATTTTTTTGTGTGTGTCCTAAAAAAACCCCCAAGGTTGGTCTGTGTTCATCTTGTTTATTTTCAAGCCTCCCCAGGAAAGGGGGTGCAGGGCTTGGGGGATTTTAGATGGTGGCAGTGTTTACCTAATCCAAGGTACAAGGGAGAATTTGTGCCTTGGGGAATTTTTAATGTAAACTGGTAGAAATAAGCATAGGGGGTCTTTCACTTGGGTCCCCATGTCTGTACCCTAGAGTTCAGTGTGGGGAGGGAACCCTGACGTGGTGGCAGTGGTAGGATCATTTTCAACCAGATATCATTTTGAATCAGAAGCACAAACCTTAGGAATTTTTTCTTCTTCTTTTAGCTGTTTGGGGAAAGCAGGAGCTGAGAACAGCTGGAGTCCCCCCCCCCCCCTTTTCTGTCTCTTTCCCTGGAGGCAGGGTTTTTAGGTTTTTTAACAAAGGGATTTTTTTTTCTGAGAACAGCTGGAGTTTTCTCACTTTGCCTGGAGGCAGAGGTGTTAGCTTACAGCCAGGAAATTCACAAGCAGGTTTTTTCTTTCTTTCTAGCTCTCGGGTAAGCTAGGATGGCAAAACACAATGTCCAACAGAAACTAGAATTAGCTAAATTTGAAGCTGAAGAGAGACAAAAAGAACACGACAGACAGATAGCCTTAAAACGCTTGGAGGTGGAGATGGAGGCGAAACACTTGGAGGTGGAGGCAGAGAAGCACCGCTTGGAGATGAAGGCGGAGAAGCACCGCTTTGAGGCAGAGGCGAAACACTTGGAGACGGAGTTAGCGCTGAAGCACTTAAATCTGGAAAGAGCTAAGATGGGTCTACTGGATAATCCTAACAATCCTTCCCAAAAATCCACAAATAGGAGCGACTATGTCCACAGTATGATAAATCCAGTGATATTGCTGAATATTTCCTCACCTTTAAGAGACTGTGCACACTCCATGCAATTCCTGATGATCATAAGATGACCACATTGGTAGCAAAATTGACTGGAAGAGCTCTGGACATATTCAACAAGATGCCCATTGAGGAGGCTTCTGACTATGGTAAATTTAAGGATTTGGTTTTGAAACAATTTCAAGTTACACCTGAAACTTGCAGAGTAAAATTTAGAGCCCTTAAGAGAGGGCCTGGACTAAGTAATGTGGCTTATGTAGACCAAATGAAGGATCTGTTAGATAACCGGGTCAACGGCCGGGGTGTAACTAGCTTTAAAGGAATGTGCGATTTGATTACTCAGGAACAATTCCTGAATAAGACTAATGATGATATAAAACAGTGTTTATGGGATAAGAAAATGGACTCAGTAGAAAGTCTTCCTTCTTATGCTGATCAATATGAACAGTCCCAGACCACCAGAGATGCGAGGCTATTCGGAACAAAACGGGTGGAGGGAGCAGAGAGGAACAACCCTGGTTGCAGTTTGAGCGGATACCAGAAGGGACACCCTCAGACCACACCCTACCACTGGGGGCAGCCCAAGGCCCCAACTACACCCCAAGGAAAAACCCCAGACACCTTATCGTTCCACCACACCATTCTCCAGCAACCCACTTCGCCCCAGTGACCAGTCAGCTGGCCCATATTTTAAATGTAATAAGCTGGGGCATGTAAATGCCAACTGCCCCAAGAACCCCAACAGATTACAGTTCATTGTACCGGGGTCACACCAAAGGTCCTCAGGCCCAGATTTCTCCCAGATACCCTCAGAGTGCAGGGAAACTATGAGTGTGGGCAGGAAGAAGATTACAGCGTGGAGGGATATTGAAGCACAAGTGTCAGCTACCCACCAATCCTTAGTGGACCCCAGCTTAATTAACCCAGAGGTCCAAGTGATGATTCAACCCTTCAAGTCAAGCTCTTTTGACTTGCCTACAGCCATGTTGCCTGTCCAGTACAAGGGCTGGTCAGGAATGCTGCTGGGAGAAGACTTGGTCAGTCATGTGAAGCTAGCCAAGAGGGTGGGAATGGTGACCCGCAGCCAGGCTAATCAAGCTGTCACACCTACCTCTTTTCCTGAGACTTCTACAAGAGCACAGTCCGTGTTACCAGAGACTCAGACTGAGGTGGTGGAACCGGACCCCATTCCAATGTCTATGGCAGCAGTAGTGGATCCAGTCACAGAGACCCAGACAGAGCCAGTCCCAGAACCGGAACTGGCAGAGCAACCAGCACCAGAACCATTGCCAGCACTGAATCCAGCGCTTGCAACCCCGTCTACAACTCCAATGTCAGAGGGCACCAGCGAGCCTGCACTGGCAGCAGCAGATAAACCTATGCAAGATGCTCAGTTGGAGCCTGAACCCCAACATAGTGCACCAGTGGAAAGCGGTTCACAGTCAATGGAAACAGCCCCATCCCCTACATTGCTTCCAGAGGGATCAATCCCAAGTCCACAATCCAATGAGGAGCTAATGTCTTGAGCATCAAGGGAACAGTTCCAGGCTGAACAGGAAGCAGATGAAAGCCTCCAGGGAGCTTGGACGGTGGCACGAAGCAACCCACCGCCTCTAAGCTCTTCTAATCGATCCTGGTTTGTGGTAGAAAGCAGACTTTTATACAAGGGAACTCTTTCTGGTGGGCACCAGGAAGACTATCATCCTCAAAGACAGTTGGTAGCTCCAACTAAGTACCGGGTAAAGCTCTTGAGCTTAGCCCACAATCATCCCAGTGGCCATTTTGGGGTGAACAGAACCAAAGACCGTTTGGGGAAGTCCTTCCACTGGAAGGGAATGGGCAAGGATGTTTCTGCCTATGTCCGGTCTTGTGAGGTATGCCAAAGAGTGGAAAAACCTCAAGACCGGGTCAAAGACCCTCTCCAGCCACTCCACATAATTGAGGTTGCATTTCAGCGAATAGCTGTGGGTATTCTGGGTCCTTTTCCAAAAAAGACACCCAGAGGAAAACAGTACATACTAACTTTCATGGATTTTGCCACCGATGTCCGGAAGCCGTAGCTCTAAGCAACACCAGGGCTAAAAGTGTGTGCCAGGCATTAACAGACATTTTTTGCCAGCGTAGGTTGACCCTCTGACATCCTTACAGATTTGGGAACTAATTTCCTGGCAGGGACCATGAAAAGCCTGTGGGAAGCTCATGGGGTGAACCATCACCATCAAACAAATGGCTGTTGGAGAAGTTTAATGGAATTTTGGGGGCCATGATACGAAAATTCGTAAATGAGCACTCCAATGATTGGGACCTTGTGTTGCAGCAGTTGCTCTTTGCCTACAGAGCTGTACCACATCCTAGTTTAAGGTTTTCACCATTTGAATTGTGTATGGCTGCAAGGTTAAGGGGCCATTACAGTTGGTGAAGCAGCAATGGGAGGGGTTTATGCCTTCTCCAGGAACTAACATTCTGGAATTTGTAAACAACCTACAAAACACCCTCTGAACCTCTTTAGCCCTTGCTAGAAAAAACCTAAAAGATGCTCAGGAAGAGCAAAAAGCCTAGTATGATAAACATGCTAGAGAGCGTTCCTTCAAAGTAGGGGACCAGGTCATGGTTTTGAAGGCGCTCCAGGCCCATAAGATGGAAGCGTCGTGGGAAGGGCCATTCATGGTCCAAGAGCACCTGGGAACTGTTAACTATCTTATAGCATCCCCCTCCTCAAACCTAAAACCTAAAGTGTACCATGTTAATTCTCTAAAGCCCTTTTATTCCAGAGAATTAAAGGTTTGTCAGTTTACAGCCAAGGGAGGAGATGACGCTAAGTGGCCTGAAGGTGTCTACTATGAAGGAAAAAGTGACAGTGGCATGGAAGAGGTGAACCTCTCCATAACCCTTGGACGTATGCAGTGACAGCAAATCAAGAAACTGTGCACCAGCTTCATGCAGAAGTTCTCAGCCACCCCAGGACAGACCGAACGGGCATACCACTCCATTGACACAGGTAATGCTCACCCAATTAAAGCCCAACCTTACCGGGTGTCTCCTCAAGCTAAAACTGCTAAAGAATGGGAGATCCAGGATATGCTACAGATGGGTGTAATTCGCCCCTCTGACAGTGCATGGGCATCTCCAGTGGTTCTAGTTCCCAAACCAGATGGGGACATACATTTTTGAGTGGACTACCGTAAGTTAAATGCTGTAACTCGCCCAGACAACTATTCAATGCCACAGACAGAAACTATTGGAGAAACTGGGAGGTGCCCAGTTCATCTCTACCTTAGACTTAACCAAGGGGTACTGGGAAGTACCGCTAAATAAATCTGCGAAGAAAAGGTCAGCCTTCATCACCTATGCAGGGATGTATGAATGTAATGTGCTCCCTTTCGGGCTGAAAAATGCACCAAACCATCTTCCAAAAACTTGTAGATGGTCTCCTAGCGGGATTGGGAGAATATGCAGTTGCCTACCTTGACGATATGGCCATTTTTTCTGATTTATGGGCAGAACACCTGGAGCATCTACAAAAAGTCTTCAAGCACATAAGGGAGGCAGAACTAACTGTTAAGGCTAAGAAGTGTCAAACAGGCCTAAACAGAGTGACTTACCTTGGACACCAGGTGGGTCAAGGAATTATCAACCCCCTACAGGGCAAAGTGGATGCTATCCAAAAGTGGCCTGTCCCAAAGTCAAAGAAACGGGTCCAATCCTTCTTAGGCTTGACCAGATATTACAGGTGATTTGTACCGTACTTTAACCAAGTAGTTTTGTCTAATCACTTGATGGTGGCATCGTTTACTTAATCCAAGGTAGAAGGGAGAATTTGTGCCTTGGAGAGTTTTTAACCTAAGTTGGTAGAAATAAGCTTATGGGGTCTTTCATATGGGTCCCCATGTCTGTACCCTAGAATTCAGAGTGGGGAGGGAACCCTGACAGGTTGTTCAACCAAATTGGCAACTGGTTTGGGGTTTCAGCTGCTTAGTGATGATTAAGCTCTGAGGAGGTCATTTGGGCCTCCTGGGACAAATGCACCCACCATTACTAAGCATCATCCCATCTGGTCCTGGACCTACAGCTCTAAAGGAAAGTTCACGTCCATCTGTCAGGCCATGGAGGTGGAGAAGTAATTACAGCCATGCTGCCAAACCTGCAGTCACTGGACTTTCCAGAGGTACAAGAAAAGAAGGCTGGGGGAGATTCCCCACACATGCTCAAGAGTTAGCTGGTTTTGGCTACAGATACTGATCCATGAGAGGACCTTCACTTTTATCCCATGACTCCTTACTTTGCTTCAGAGCCTCTGGTAAGGCACCTTGCCAAAGGCTTTCTAAAAGTAAATGGGTTTTTTGTTCCTAAATCACTCTGGAAAATCCCACTGTAATACACCTAGGTTTAGGTGTCTAAAGTGATTTAGGCACTTCTATGCTCAGTGTTGCAAGGTCATGAGACTTAGGCTCCTAAGGATGGGATTCACGAAGATATGAAGCATTTACTTCCATTGAAATCAATGGGAGTTTGGCTACTAAATAAAAATCTGGGCCTAAGTCACTCTCACTCTTTAAAATGGGACTTAGCCATCTAAATCACATGTTAGGTTGTCAAATTTACTCAGATGCCTAAAAGTGCAGATAGACACCTAGTGGCATTTTCAAAAGTGCCTAAGTTAGTTAGCACCTACCTTCCATTGATTTCAATGGGAACCAGGCACCTGATCTGCTTAGGTAGTTTTGAAAATGCCACTAAATTCCTATCAGCATCATTAACCATCTAAATCTGACCTTTAGGCCTTGGAACACTGAGCAGAGCAAGGCATAAATACCTCTAAAAATGTGAGCTTTTTATACCGCTTTTGCCTCAGACAGGGATGTGGGCAGACAGGCCTAGTGGTCCGGATTAGAAAACATGCATCACAGTGACAGGCTCAACCAGCTCAATCTATTTACTTTAAGAAAGAGAAAGTTAATTGGTGACTTGATCTCAGTCTGTAAGTACCTACACGGGGAACAAATATTTAATAATGCATTTTTCAAGCCAGTAGAGAAAGATGTAATATGATCTAATAGCTGGAAGTTGAAGCTAGACAAATTCGAACTGGAAATAAGGCATCCATTTTTAACGGTGAGAGTAATTAACCATTCAAGCAATTTACCAAGGATAGTGCTGGATTTTCCATCACTGGCAATTTTTAAATCAGGATTGGATGTTTCGCTCAAAGATAATAGGCAGCACGTTTAAAACAAACAAAAGGAAGTATTTCTTCACACAGTGGCATAGTTAACCTGTGGAACTCTTTGCCAGAGGATGTTGTGAAGGCCAAGACTAAGGTCAGGCTTGACAAAGCCCTGGCTGGGATGATTTAGTTGGGAATTGGTCCTGCTTTGAGCAGGGGGTTGGACTAGATGACCTCCTGAGGTCCCTTCCAACCCTGATATTCTATGAAGACTATAACAGGGTTCAAAAAAGAACTAGATAAGTTCATGGAGCATAAGTCCATCAATGGCTATTAGCCAGGATGGTGTCCCTAGCCTCTGTTTGCCAGAAGCTGGGAATGGATGACAAGGGATGGATCACTTGATGATTACATGTTCTGTTCATTCCCTCTGGGGCACCTATCATTGGCCACTCTTGGAAGACAGGATACTGGGCTAGATGGATCATTGGTCTGACCCAGTATGGTCGTTCTTATGTTCTTAAAGATCTGCTCTAGGAATTATTTTTGAGGAGGTTCTCTGGACTGTGTTATACAGGAGGTCAAATGAGATGATCACAATGGTCCCTTCTGGCCTTGGTACCCTTTCCCACAATGGAAAACAAACAACACAGGGGCCACCTGATGAAATTAGTAAGCAGCAGGTTTAATACAAACAAAAGGAAATATTTTTGCATACGCTGCACAATTAACCTGTGGAACTCATTGCCATGGGATGTTGTGATGGCCAAAAGGACAACTGGTTCAAAAAAGAACTAGATAAGTTCATGAAGGATAGGTCAAGATTGTCAGAGATGTAACCCCATTCTTGCGGTAACCCTAAACCTCTGACTGCCAGAACCCAGGAGGGAAAGTCAGGGGTTGATCTCTCCAAAATTGTCCTAATCTGTACAATCTCCCTGAAGGTCTGGTACTGGTCACTGTCATAGACAGGAGAGTGGGCTAGATGAACCATCAATCTGATCCAATAGAGAAGTTCTTAGGTTCTTATTTGAAATCTAAGGACCTAGGTGAAGGGTTTTGATAGTATTTAGGCACCTAAAGATGGAGATAGGTGCCTAGTGGGATTTTCAAATGTGCATAGGCCTAACTTTTATAGCATATAATGGGAGTTGGACACTTAAGTGACTTAAACATTTTTGAAAATACCATTAGGTGCCTACCTGCAGCCTTGTGTCCCTAAATGCCTTTGAAATTTGCCCCTTAATAGAAAGACCTAAGGAGGCAGAGTTGCCTAATGAATAGAGCACTAAAGTAGGACTCAAATGCCCTGTGATATATACCCCCCACTCTCGCACTTGGCATGTCACTTCACTGTCCTATACCTCTGTCAAGGTTCCTTCCCCACTCTGAACTTTAGGGTACAGATGTGGGGGACCTGCATGAGAAGCTCTAAGCTCAATTAACAGCTTAGATCTAGTCTGGCTGCCACCACTCCCAAGTACTAATTCCCTTCCCTGGGTAGCCTTGAGAGACTCTTCACCAATTCCCTGGTGAACACAGATCCAACCCCCTTGGATCTTAAAACAAGGAGAAATTAACCATCCCCCCTCCTTTCTCCCACCAACTCCTGGTGGATCCAGATCCAACCCCCTTGGATCTTAAAACAAGGAAAAATCAATCAGGTATTAAGAAAAAGGCTTTTAATTAAAGAAAAGAAAAAGAAAACCCTCTGGGAGAGATTAGCATACCAGCTACTCTCACAGACAACAGATTCCAAACACAGAGGATGTTCCCCTGGGCAAAAACTTAGTTCCACAGAGAATACCCAAATATCCAATTTGATGATTCCTCTAATTGCACAAGACAGGTTTCAAAGAAATAAACATAAACCTATTTATTTCCTTCTCTAATACTCACTACCTAATAAGAGGCTGAATTCTGGAGCTTTCCCACTCCTGTCCAAAGTGAAACTCAACAGACAAAGGGAACTTCCCTCCTTCCCTTTGAACCATCTTGTCCTCCCATTGGTTCCTCTGATCAGGTATCAGATAGGCTAGGTGAACTTCTTAACCCTTTACAGGTAAAAGAGGCATTAACACTTAACTATCTGTTTATGACAACCTCTGCTTCTCCTGATGTGCTATGGGAATAATGATATACTTCATATAAAGTGCTTTGATTTCTGATGAAAACTGCTACATCAAAGCAAGATATCATTATTATTAATAATAATATGTAGACTTGGCAGAATTTGATAGGTTTTCTTTTACATTTTTATCTATTTAAATTTTCACAGCTCTGAAAAATTGTGGGTAGAGAGACAATTATTTAATGGCAGCAGATGTGGAGAGTCAGCAAGTTAAAGCTTTATAAACCGTTAAAATGCAAACTGTCAAAATATACAAAGTAAATATCCTTAAATCCACAAATCACACCCATTTTTACTACTCAATTTCAACTCCATTTGTTGTACCAAGCCTAATTCAAAAGTCTAAATCACTGGATCTTGACTCAAATAAGTTTTCAAGAAGCATTTTTCTTACGCTTCCTATCTGCAAATTTTGATTATCATCGATGGAAATATTTTTCATTGGTTTGTGTGTGTATTGTGAAATCAATGTTTATCAATAATTATCTAATCCTATCAAGCCTATGAATAGCCTTGCTGCTACATGGTCTTCTTATAGCAACTATCTCCATCTCTGTTTCCAACTACACCAGGATAGGTGGTTATGATCCATTCCACTGGATGTCCCCATTGCCAATCTAGACCTTGCTATTGGGTTATTGGAATGGGGTTACATATTAAATCCACACAGAAATTTAAAGTGAGGTAGAATTCAGCAACCTCTTTGTTATGCTGGAAAACCTGATTTCAGCATATTGTATCAGGACTCTGGGATCTGCACTGACTGCCTAGGGATTTCTAGGGCAGAATTTGAGGCATTGGTTGGTACTGTTAAGGACTAAAATGCAGTAAGATGTAGCTGAGAAAGTACTGCTCTATGACATACTCACACAGTTGTGCTCGTTGGAGGAACTTATGATGTAGCTTCTCAGTGTAAAGAAGGAGATGTTTAGAAAGATTTATCAAATCATAGATAGATAGAAAGTCCAGAAAGGGCCATGTCTAGTCTTACTTTCTGCACAACACAGGCCAGTGAATTTCACAGAGTAACTCCTGCATCTGTCCCATACATTCGGGTTGAAGTAGGGAAGATCTTTGCAAAAGTGACCTCTAATCCATATTTAAAAACTTTAGCTGATGGAGAATCCATCACACACCTAGGTACATTCACAAGTGCTGATTCCCCCCTCTGTTTAATTTTCACACCATACCTCTAACCTGCATTTGTCTAGCTTCAGCTTCCAGCCACTGGAGCTGGCTCTGCCATTATCTGCTAAATAAAAGAGCTATCTGCTCTGAGAAATCTCTCCAGGCAGGTGCTTATGCACTGTAGTCAAGTAGCCTTTTGTCTTCTCTTTCTAAAGCTAAATCGACTGAACATCCTTAGTCTCTCTTTAAGAGGCTGATTTTTTTCAAGGCCTTGGGTAATTCTTGTAGCTCTTTTCTTAACCCTTTTGAATTTTTCAGCATCCTTTCGGGGTGTATCTGAGGTTTAGCATCCAACTATACCCATAGCTAGACTATAGTGGGACTTTCTGCAAAGCTCATTATTGCAAAGCAGTTAGCAATGGCATGTTGCATGAGTCACTACATATTATTATATATTTGGAATGATTGTCAATGGTTCTCAGACCTTTCTTTGTTCTAACAGAAACCAAAATAAAAAATCAAAAATAAATACATTTTAAAAACTTATTAAGAGAAGATGCAAAATTATTTACTTTCCTGGCATTCTTCTTGAGCATGGATTGGCACTATATTCAAATGCGGCCATTTTAACATAAGAATGATCATAACTTTTTGTTTTTCCCTTTTAAGGTGAGGGGGAAAATAGTAGAAGATAGAACTGAAACACTTGAAATGATGAATTATGCAGGGAAATATTTAAATGTTCTTCCTTTTAGGACACATGTGGTTCTTTGCTCCCACAACTAGAGCAATAATTTGGAAAGTCGATGGGCTGGATGGCTTTGAAAAGCACCGTCTAACTGAGAAAAGCTTCTATAATACTTGCCTCCAAGTTCATTTTCAAAAATCCTGATGAGGTGAGCGAACTCCACAATCTTTTCTTCCAAGGTCTTCAAATGCCAGGACACACTCATTTCACAGCACTTCAGGAAGGAACTCTTGCTATTCTCCTCTGCATAAAAAATGGGTGAAACGATGTTAGATTTGGGACAAGGAATGGAAGGCTCATTAGATAAGTTCAGGGGCACAGGGATGTTCAGTGCGTGCTAAGGGAGTTTCAGTGCCCAGGTCCCATTGAAAAGCAATAGGATTTGGCGTCCTAATTAACTCAGGCCCTTTTGAAAACCTCAGCCTGTGTGTATTGGAACAGCCCTGGGGATTTGTGAAAATATTGGCAAATACATAGATGTTGTAATGGAAATGAGCATGCCAAAATTTATTCACTCATTCATTTATTCACAGCAATTCATGAGAGCTGGTATTACCTAAGGCACCAAAGGAAGTGGACTTTGGACCCCATTTGAAAATCCCATTCTAAATAATTAGGGAGAGGAGGTAAATCTAGTTCTGCTGGTCCACTTACCTTTCAGCACTTCCTTCAGCTGCCTGAAGACTCCCTCACAGTCTTTCCCAGCTGAGGTATGAACATGAAGCTCCAGGAGGTGGTGGACACCCTGACAACGTGCACAAGAGCAATCAGGACCTGTGGAGGAAAGAGAACATAATGTGTCCAGCAGGCAACTGTTTGTCCTGTGAACCCCTGGGGGTGAAGAGAGGAAAGACTCATCTCCCCAGTGCCCAAAGACTCTTGGGAGCAGGGATGCAACAGCCAGTGTAGGGTCAGACACCTGGCTGCTGAATCTGTCTGAACCTGGTGTCCTAGAATGTCAGGCCCCAAGTCAGTGGAAGGAGTGCAGGGGTTAGAACTCACCTCCCAATGACACCTGGCTTATGGTGTGAGCTACCTGGGGCTGATGTGGCCTTCTCACAATTTTATTTATTTATTTAATGAAAAATGGTTGTTCAATCAAATTGGCAACAGGTTTGGGGTTTCAGCTGCTTGGTTGACTAAGCTCTGAGGAGGTCATTTAGGCCTCCTGGAACAAATGCACCCACCACTACTAAGCATCATCCCATTTGGTCCTGGACCTACAGCTCTAAAGAAAGTTCACCTCCATCTGTCAGGCAGTGGAAGTGGAGAAGTAACTACAGTCACGCTGCCAAACCTGCAGTCAGTGGATTCTCCAGAGGTACAAGCAGAGAAGGGTAGGGGGAAATTCCCCAATGCTCAAGTGTTAGCTGGTTTGGGGTTTCATGCTGACTAAGCTTTGAAGAGGGAATTTGTGCCTACAGGGATAAATCCACCTACCGCTGAAAGGCACAGAACCTGGTGTTCCTTCTTGACCTCCTATAAGAAGCAAACGAACAGCCCATTAGTATTGTTGAATTCCCATCTCCCTGGCTACCACCTCACACACCCTCCAACCCATCAAAAATTCAGGCATCCTCACCTGTCCACCTGAATAGTTCAGCCTCCACTCTGGCTCCTCCCCCTAGCTCTCCCTGCATCAAGTTTAAATTTCTCTTCCTCGCCCATAACACCACCCTGGCCAACTCCTAGAAGAGGTTCAGGATCCCAGTTTCAGAAACTCTACATTGATTGACTTCAATGGGAGATAATCACCTTGATGCTTTTCAAAATCCCATTTGGTGCCTAAATATCTTTAAAAATCTGGACCCTAGGCTGAGATTTAGAACAAATACTAAGGGAGTTAGGTACTCATAGAGGTCGGTGGCATTTGGGCATCTAACTCTCGATCTTCTTTGAAAATCACAGCCAAATGACTTAAGGTGAAGACTTTCAAAGGCACCAATGGGAACTGGACACTTGGCCAGGATTTTTAAGGTATTGATATGCCTAAATTTGAAAACAGGTGCCTAGTGTGATTTTAAAAATAAATTAATTTGCATTAAGATTCATTGTTGTTGGCAGTATTGTTATATCAGTATTGGCCCAGGATATGAGATAGATAAGATAGGTGAGGTAGTATCTGAAGGAGAGCAGGTCTCTTTCATTACAATTCATAGCTTCTCAGGCCAGAAGGATCATTGTGATCAACTATTCTGACCTCCTGTATAATACAGGCCATAAAAGATATTCTGGACTCATCTGGGATTTGCTCCCCATTTAGTTACTTATAGATATTTATAACAGTATAACAAGATACAATGGCTGGACATAAAAGCTAGACAAATTCACATTGGAAATAAGGAAGATATATATATATATAAACAGTGAGAGTCATTAACCACGGGAAATCGGGAAATCTTACCAAGGGTCATGGTGGATTCACCATCTCTGTCAATTTTTAAATCAAGATTGGATGCTTTTTTTTTCTAAAAAGAACTGCTCTAGTAATTATTTTGGGGAAGTTCTTTGGCCTTTGTTATACTGGAGGTCAGACTACATGGTCTCAGTGTTCCCTTCTGGTATTGTAGTCTATGACTCTCTTGTGGATAGTTATTTCTGCCTTTTTTGGTTTAGCATATATCTCACTGGAAGTGGTTGAAGCTAATGTGAGAAAGCCACACTTACAGCAGAACAAGAATGTCCACATGAGGGTTATTCTGGTATACCTATAGCTGGGTAACTTGTACAATTTCCCATGTAGAGAAGATCACATATGAGCTTTCAGGGTAATTTTGTTCTTTGCAAGCGTTTGTCAAAGAGAGACTATGAGTATTAACGTTCATTGAGACCCATGAAAATCACATATGTCATTAATGGAAAAGACTTGATTCCCCTCTGGCTCAATCTATGCTTATAAGGCACACCTGAGTTGGTCATGGGAGTGAAAAAAACATGCACATTGCTATGCCAAATCCACTCCCCCCCCCGCCTGAAAACTTAGTTTAGACGCAGCTATGGAGATGGAAGAGTCCTTCTGTTGACATAGCTAATGTTGTTGAGGGAACTACTGGTCATATACCACCAGAAAAACTCCTTCTGTCAGTGTATGCTACGTCTACACTAGGTGGGGCTCTAGTGCAGACGTAGCCTCTCACAGTGGTGCAGATCAGAACTAGCTCTCTTCATGTCAGTAGAGTCATGTCAAGATACACCCAGGGTGAGTTTTTTAAAAAAAAATGGCCCATGGTTCCAGAAATACAATGACCCACCTGCTTCATATACTGCATACCACCACTGTTCTCTTAGTTTTCGGAATATTTGCTTAAGAAGGTCTCAGCAATGGAAAACAGAACATGTGTTATTAGTCATTTCTCATAGCTCAGGATGCTAACCATATAACCTAGGGAATCAAATTTGAGTTATGAAATTTTAAGCTGATTTTGATATGATTTGCACTGGTGTAAAACAGAATTTCTAACCTGTGGGATTTATTTTCATCTCAAATTGGTTCAAAAAAGTCAAAACATCAAAACATCTTGGAGAACTGAAATTTTGAAATATTTCCAATTCAGAATTATCAAAAGACCTTACTAAAATGTTTTCTTTCAACAACAGTGACACATTATAAGGTAATAGAAAATTATATAAATATATACTATAAAATATAAGGTAGTATGTGATATTTTTAGCTACCTAGCTAAAAAATAAATAGAAGTTGAAACCAAATGAAAATATAAAGTTGAATAAAATGATAAAGTCAAAACAAAATATTCCATTTTGGTTTTAGTAGCATTTTGAAAATTTTCCATCAAAAATTATATTGAAAATGACACATTCCCACAAAACTCTTTTATTATGATTTGCTGGTGGAAAACTGTTTATTCAAAATGTTTGATGTGGCTCTATTGAGAAGTAACTCCACTGACTTCACTGGCATTATTCCTGATTTATGGTAGTGTAAATTTATGGTAGTTTCTCACTGTGGGGTTAAACCAGTTAAAACTAGCCTGAAACCAGAATCAAGCCTTAGAATCTATCACAAATCTCCAGCCAAGTCCTTGAGTGTTTGCTTCCCTTTAATATCATCAGTAACCAATTATCTAGTTTTGGATTTTCCTGACACCTCCATACAGTGGGCCTGATGTCACTTACACTGGTATGAAGTGGAGGTAATTCCACTACTTGCTAATCATTTGCTCCTGATTTATGCAGGTGTAAGTGAGACCAGAATTTGCCCCAAAGGCTAAATCTTTGCCAAATCAGATTGAAGTTTGAAATCAGGACTTGATCTAAACTGAGAGTTTCAAAGATGCCTAAAGGAGTTGAATTTCATAATTTCATGGATTCATAGAGTTTGAGACCAAGAGGCCATTCAATTTCACACAGAAACCCCTGGCTGAGCCCAGTGACCTCCGTTAAACTAAAACACTGTTCAGGAGACTGAACTGTTGTGTGCCACAGCTAGAGAACAGGGAAGACTGAAGGGCACCTGAGGCAGAGGTCCTGGCAATGGCAGGTAATGATTAGGTCAGACATGCCCATATAATCTCAGCAGGTGACCCACACCCCATGTTGCTGAGAAATGTTAAGAAAACTCCATGGTTCCTTCCAATGTAACCTGGGGGGAAATTCTTTCCTGACCCCAAATCTGGTGATCAGTTGGACCCTGAACATGACTCACCAACCAGGCATCTGGAAAGAGGATTCTCACTACCACATCAGAGCATTGGCCTACCCCAGCTGTATCCCATCTTTAGCGGTGGGAAAATAAATAAATTAATAATAATAATAAATAAAACAGATTACAATTGTGCATAAGGGAAGTAATTCTTTCCTGATTGCTGCCAGTGACTGGCTGAAGCCCCGAAGCATGAGATTAGATGATTCCCAACTCTTATTAACATTAATGGAAATTAAGATACAAATCCCCTCATCAGTTAAGAAAATCTCAGCCCTAGATATAATGATCTGGAAATTATCTGGAATGCTGGAGATTATGAAAGGCAAAAAATGAGAGTTGGGTGCTCAGTCTCCCTTTAGCATCCTTGAAAATCCAACCTATCCACAACTGGCAGACACCCATGGGCTACTTTAGACTACTGCTAATACAGTGACTGTTTGACACATGATAGTATCACTGTGATAAATAGTAGGGCATTGGGATCATTGCTACAGAATGGTGTGGTAGCTCCTCCACTGGGGACGTGTTCCGATTCCACCGATGACCCAACCCTACCTTCAATACACAGAAATGTCAGTACCTATTAAATAGTTCATGTTTTCCTCCATGCTTCCAAGGGCACTTCCCCATAAACCTGAAAACAAGAAGGAAAAGACCTTATTTACCACAGGGTAGCTAAGACAGCATCAAGGCCTTTCCCTTTAATACGATGTAAGGAGTTGCCTGGACAGGAGCCCCACTGGTAGAAAAGTCAAGGGGGCACTGGAAGGCCATTCTCTGATGGGTTATGTGCTTTTGAAACTTGGTTCACAAATTGATTCATAACTGAAAAAGTTTATTGTAAGTAGAGGTGGTCCAAAAAAAATCCAGTGCAATATTCTGTGCATCAGCAAATACTCTTTTGTTAAAATTTGAACTTTCCATGGGAATTTGTTGATTTTTGACAACATTTCATTTTAAAAATAAATGTGAAATGCAGCAAGTTGACCTTATCAGAACAGAACATTTCAATTTTTCATTTTGAAATTACCTTTCATTTCCAAATGGATTGATACTACAGTGTAAATGAAACTATAACAGGCAACATTTAAAAAATAGAAATAGGAGGACAATATTTCGATTGTATAGAATAGAACATTTCAATTGACCTGAAATGGAAATCATTAGGAGATGCATTTTGAAGTATTGTCAAAGGTATCCAGAGCCTAGGATTGGCTGTGTTTGATTGGTATAGCACAAATTTGTATGTATGAATGAATGAATGAAGCTGGAATTTTCAAAGGGAATAAGGGATGGGATTTTCAAAAGTACCTAAGTGACTTAGGAGCACACATCACCCATTGACTTCAAATGATCCTTATGCTCCTAAAGCACTTACGTCCTTTCAGCAAATCACAACTCCAAAGCCCATGTAATTTGCCTGGGAGTTGGGTACATAAGTATCCTTTATCCCTTTGAAAATCTCCCCACACATACACAATTGTCTAACCCTTTTAGACCCTTTGGAAATTTCCAATCCAAATAAATAACTATAAAAGTCCAAGACATGCAAACACTGGAATGAACAAATTGAATGTTCCCCGCTGTGATTTTCAAAGGAGACTGTGGGAGTTAGGTGCCCAAATCCCACTGGAATTCAGTGCAAGTTGGGCTTCCTAATTTCTCTAGGCTTCTTAGAAATTTCCAGCTCTACTGAGAGGGCAGTAGCTTGGAGACAGCAGACCTGACTTCTATTCTTTTACCTCCCATTTCCAACCTTTATGACCTTAAAAAAGCCATTTCCCCTCTCAATGACTCTGTCTTCTTCACTGTAAAATGGGTATGTTGATGCTCACCAAACTATTGAAAAGTGTGTTTAGATCAGTGGATAGGATGCATTATCTATACAAAAGCTAACCATATTTCAGGAAGAGCTAACTGGGTTGAAGAAAGGATGAGATGGTGGCTAAGGGTGAGCAAAGGGGGTTTCATGTGAGCGAATGTCATGAGTGAGGTGGAACTAGGGGTGAGGGTACAGAAGGAAGATTGGGGGAGGAGGAAGAAAATCTGGGTAGATACAAGCAGCTGGGAAGAAAGCTCTGAGACTGGGATGAGACCTACAGGGTTGAGTGGCTGGAAACATTCCAAGCAGGTCTATAATATGCTGCATTAGAATAACATGGTGGACCTGCAATATCTATCTATCTATCTAATCTATCTATCTATCTACAAGGTCTGAATGAGCTCTCCCCTAACAGCTAGTGATAAGATGGGCGGAAAAGGCTCCAGGACCAGATTGTACATGAACACGCCTAATCTGCCAAAGTATCCTGCCCAAGTGACCAATTTTGTCTGGTACTGGGTTACAAATCACTTCAATATTGAATGCAGGGGTCATGAAATGTTGTTATCATTATTGTCTGAGTAAAAGGCAGCTGAACTGTGCTTAGCCTGCCCTTATTGAGGGGGTCAAACCCAAATGAACTGAACTGCACTCGCTAAGCAGGGGGTTCTGATGCCAGATCCCAGTGGGGAGAGGGTGGGGGAGGGGGACAGGCGGTTCTGCCTAGAGGGGTGGGCTTTGTTTAAGAGTTATAGGCACCATTTGACCTGCCCCTCTCCCCTGTTTAAATGTAGAGCTGATTAGGCTCAGTTGAGAGCGTTTTGTTTTGGTAAGTGATCACTAGAGCTAAATCACTGATAATCAGATCTAAGTGCTCAGCCTTAGAGCTGCTGTGGGACAGTGTTTGGGGGAAGAGACTGTCGAGTCTGCACTAGCAGGGAGGTTCCCCCACTAGCTGCTGAAGTCACTGAGAGCCGGGTGGAACCCTAAGAGACCGACTTGCAGCAGTCAGAGTGGGGAGGCAGAGGGCAGCAGAAGGTGAGGGCGCAGGGACATCTGCGACAGAGCTGAGGATGGTGCAGTGCAGTGAACTGTGGCATGATGAACGACAGCAGCGGCACAGAGTGAATGGCAGCAACTGTGAGCCAGTAGCAGTGACAGCAGCAGCTGAGTCATTGCTCTACATTTCCCACCCTGCTCTCTCCCCAGCTGGGTGGTGAGCTCATGTGAACACACCTCTGAACTCTGGGTCTCCAGGGACCAAGGACAGCAGCAGTGAGCAGGGTGCGGTGGAGGGAGAGGGCAGTGGTGTGTTAAAGGGACATTTGTTTGTTGGACATCCAAACGGCAAGATGAGAAATGGAGGCCCAGGACACTGCCCAACTTACTATGAAGCGGGAGTTTTATTCATGGTCAGATGTGTTTGAATCACAGTGGTTGTGTTTTCCCAAATTAATGTCAGGCTCCTTTCCCCTTTTACTAAAAGTTTTCTCTGCTATACACAGGCTCATTGACAGCGGGAGGGGAAGCATTGACTCTTAGGGGCACCCAGGGGTGGTGTGTAATTTTCCCAGATTGTTGGGTGGGGCTTGAGCTGGTTTCTGTGTTATATTGTTAAGAGGGACCTCTGGATATTGAACCCAGCCCTTGCTGATGCCGACTCCACCTGGCAGAAGGGTAACATATCTATCTATCGATCGACTAAGAATAAGGGGCTTCAAAGCTTACCTTGCAGGTAGCAGATATTTTTCTCGTCCCTCTTTTCTTTCAGATTCCCATCTTCGAATTTGCTTCCCAAGTCTTCGGTGCACACAAATGCCCCCAGGCTGGGAAAGCCAGATTCATGGGGGGTGAATTCGAACCAGGTCCCTGTGAAATATAGATAGTGCCAGTTCCTTGTTGTACCCTTCTTGGCTGATAGCAATAATTTCTCAATTCCCATCCCCTCAATTTGTTTTCTCCACCAGTGAATCCCACCTAATTTTTCAGTCTGTTCCTTCACCTATTGTCATTTTCATGCCATTTTCTATGGTGACCTCCTCCATCTGGTATTTCCCTCTGTAGCAGGGCAGAGGTATAAAACCTTGGGGTGCCCTGCTAATGAGGTGGCTTCTCCCAGCTTTCAGATAGGATGGCCGGGTGTATGGGCCAGGACTCTTAGCAGGGAGCCCAGCTGCAGGCCCTAACAAGGGCAGGCTCAGGGTGATCTGCTGAGCCAAGTGGAACCAGCTGGGTTGATGACTGGGCAGGCGTATAAACCCAGGGAAGAGCTCAGTTGCGGGGGAGGGGGGGGGAGCCGGGCAGAAAGATAGGGGCGTTGAGGCTCTGTCTCTGCTGGCTGACACAAGCCTGAAAGGCTGGAGAACCCAGTGAGGGGTCAGAGTGAAGACCGGTGCTGGGGAGAATTAGGACTGTACAACCACTGTAAATAAAAGAACACGGGTGAAGCACATGGAAGAGGTGTCTGAGACCCTTTCTTTGGCCAGCCGAAGCACAGAGCGCGGGGACAAGAGAAAGGAAATCTGTGACACCCTGTGACACCCTCCTAAGCCAGCATCTGCTGTCCTTGGATATCCCATAATTCCCTTTGTGGCCACCACAGCCCCACTCCACCCACCCTCCAACCACCCAACCCTAACTCGGACCCAAAGGTATAAAGGAAAAATGAGTCATAACGAGTCAAATCTAAAAGTGATAAATTTAACTGTAGAGCTACTCAAAAAGGAAAACAACAATTTCACAACATTTTCTGAAATTTTCCAAATTCTTTTCATTTTCAAAACTGATCCTTTTTTAAAACTCATTGATCAATTTATCACAAACTTACTTGATAGATATTTGTTTTGAAAATGTTTTCAAAGTCACTAAAAATTAAATAAACAATTATGGAAATTTTTCATTTATTGAAAAATCTGGTTTATTTGGAAAATATCCATTTTGGTAAAGTCATTGATAAAAAATTTGATTGAAAATTAGAGAGAGAGAGAGAGAGAGTTGACAGGTTTATGCAAAAAAAACCCTGAACCTGTTTTTTTCTTACCTGGGCTCTTTTCAGCTTTTTTATGCAATTGGTTTGCTTCTATTGCTGCATAGATGGGGTAAGGATTTGTCCCGTTTGTGGAGGTATCCTTGTGTTCAGATAACTTGGTCTTATCATACTGGAAAGGTAAGAATTGATTAGCGCAGAAAGATGCACGTTTTGATGGTGTTCCCAGCAATTCGTCCCTGACTAATTAGTTCAGGCTAGGAATTAGAAAGACCCTTTTTGCTGAGAGCATCATCATCTTTGTCATTGTTCCCACATTTTAGTGTGCACTGTATGGACAAAAAACAGAGAATTTACAGTCCATGGTGGAGACTTTCAAATGGGCCTAAGGGAATTAGGTGCAGATTTCCAACAATATTTAGGCACCTAAAGATGCAGATTGGCACATAAAGGCCTTTTCAAAAGCACCTAAGCAAGGTAAGAGCCTTAGGATATATCTATCCTGGGGAAGGAAGGTCTGATTACCAGCTTGAGGAGACGTAGTTGCATTAGCATGGTAAGAATATTGGTGTATCTGCAGCGGCAGAATCAGAGGGAGGGGCTAACCCCGCTGGGTTCATACCTAGGCCTACATTAGAACTTATGTGGTTGTGTCTCCTCCAGCTGGGAATTACACTTACAGCTCCAGTGGAGACATAGACTGAGTTTCATCAAAATTAATAGCAATTAGGGAGCAGTAAAGCCAGGCAAAAAATTTTTAGTGAATAGTAAATTCAATGAAAATTTCATTTTCAGAGCATTGAAATTAGTTGTGAATTCAGGTCAAATTTGGTGAATTCTTTCATCTAAGAAAAAAATTGTGAAAAAGTTTAAATTGTTTATTTCAGCTACTTTGAAATGAAACATTTCAACTTTTTTTGTTTTGAAATGGTATTTCGTTTGAAAAATTTAGCTAAATTAAAAAAAAGTAAAAAAAAAAAACAAAAAACAAAAACTAACAAACAAAAAAACCTTAAAAATGACCTGAAACCTACCAAAAATAGTTTTGGATTGAATAATATTTTAGAGAATCATCCAATACTTATTTAAAAATTATCAACAATGAAGAATCTACCGCAACCCTTGATGAGTTGAATCAATAGTTAATTACTCTCACTGTCAAAAATACACAAGAATACACCTTCTTTCCAGTCTGAATTTCTCTAACTTCAACTTCCAGCCATTGAATCATGTTAGACCTTTTCTCTGCTAGATTGAAGAGCCCATTATTAAAAATTCAAGACCATGATTGAGACTTTCATACCTTTGAGCTCCCTGTTATCAATTCATATTCTGGAGAGTGGAGGATTTTGGGATCAGATGCTAGGTTGAGATTTTCAAAACAACCTAAGGGATTTGTTTTAAGAGAAAAGGGGTACCAAATCCCTTAAACAGCCTGGAAGTCCTCACTTTGGAAATGTTCAGATACCGCAGTGATCTTTGAAAGCTCATGGTAAGAGGCTGAGATTTATAAAGCTGCCATAGGGCTTAGATAGCTTTAAAATATTTCAGAGGTGTAGTCGTGTTAGTCTGTATCAGCAAAAAGAATGAGGACTACTTGTGGCACTTTGGAGGCTAATACATTTATTTGGGCATAAGCTTTTGTGGGCTAAAACCCACTTCATCAGATGCATTCAGTGGAAAATACAGTAGGAAAATATATATACACAAAGAACATGAACAAACGTTACAATTCTACAGTTTCTCATTGGAGTCTTTTTTTGAAGTTTTTTTTGTTGGAGAATTGCGACTTTTAGGACTGTAATTGAGTGACCAGGGAGGTTGAAGTGTTCTCCGACTGATTTTTGAATGTTATAATTCTTGACGCCTGGTTTGTGTCCATTTATTCTTTTGCATAGACACTATCCAGTTTGGCCAGTGTACATGGCAGAGGGGCATTGCTGGCACATGATGGCATATATCACATTGGTACATGTGCAGGTGAACAAGCCCCGGATGTTGTGGCTGATGTGATTAGGTCCTATGATGGTATCCCTTGAATAGATTTGTGGACAGAGTTGGCATTGGGCTTTGTTGCAAGGATAGGTTCCTGGGTTAGTGTTTTTGTTGTGTGGTGTGTCATTGCTGGTGAGTATTTGCTTCAGGTTCGGGGGCTGTCTCTAAATGAGGACTGGCCTGTCTCCCAAGATCTGTGAGTGTGAGGGATCATCCTTCAGATTAGGTTGCAGATCCTTGATGATGTGCTGGAGAGGTTTTAGTTGGGGGCTGAAGGTGATAGCCAGTGGCGTTCTGTTACTTTCTTTGCTGGGTCTGTCCTGGAGTAGGTGACTTCTGGGTATTCTTCTGACTCTGATAATCTGAATAACTGCAGAATTGGAATTAATTTGCAAACTGGACACCATTAAATTAGGCTTGAATAAAGGCTGGGAGAGGATGGGTCATTACACAAAGTAAAAACTATTTCCCTATGCTAATTTTTCCCCTACTGTTACTCACACCTTCTTGTCAACAGTTGGAAATGGGCCATTCTGATTATCACTACAAAAGTTTTTTTTTATCCTGCTGATAATATCACACCTTAATTGATTAGTCTCATTATAGTTGGTATGGCAACACCCATTTTTTCATGTTCTCTGTGTATATATATCTTCCTACTGTATTTTCCACTGCATGCATCCGATGAAGTGGGTTTTAGCCCACAAAAGCTTATGCCCAAATAAATTTGTTAGTCTCTAAGGTGCCACAAGTACTTCTCATTCTTTAAAATATTAGCAGGAGTTAATATGCTTCCACGCTTTTGCTCCTGAATCCCAAGTACTCGGAGAGAGCGAAAGAGCGCGTGAGAGAGAAACAAAACCAAAGGAATATATTAAGTAAATCCAGTGATTTTTCAGTGGAACCACTCTGGATTTACACAGCGACCCACCAGCTTCAATGTAGGATAGACAAAGAAAGAGGCCCAGACATCAGTCAGAGAGAAGAGTTCATCTTCAGCCGCCTGTGTCGCAATAGTAAATTCCTCTTGAATATCACATTGAGGTTTGGAAAGTGTATCACACAGACGTTCTTCCAAGACCTGCACTTTCTCTGTCCAGTCATTCTCTTGGTAGAGGAAAGACATGCACCTTTCAATGAACCAGAACAGATATGTCTGAGATTGAGGAACTAGGATGGGGAGTTCCCCCTCCCCCTTTTAATCTTCATACCTTTTATTTTTTGCATGCATGGGATTCTAATTATCATCCTGGCATTGTAACAAATCTGTGACTTAACAAGGACTTCATCCACGGCTCTCTGTCACCATGTCCACTGGGAAATTTATGGCAATAACAGGGATACAGCGAAGATTGTCTGCTGAAAGCCAAAGCCTCTGCCACTCTGAGCTATGGAGAAACTCCATTATCTGCTTCTCTAGGACCTATGATGCATGCTAAGTAATTCTGATTCCACCCAACAGAGAGCAGTGGTGAGCGCACTAATCTGGCCATTGTAAGTATGACAAGACCCCAGGGCCCTTCTTGAGCCAATGGGGAAACTACATGGCAGTACAGGGTGTATGACATGGGGAGAAGCAATTAAGATCTCACCCAGTAGAGGACAATGGTAACACACACACACACACACACACACACAGACTCTGCCCATTTCACTAGGCCACCTTCACTCACTTGTCTCATTTTCTGCCCCTCTCACTCACCCCGATGGGGTGACTCTCAGAACAAGGTGCTACACAGCAGGCACAGAAACTGATTCTGGCCCTGGTTGATCAGCTAGAAGTGTCAGAAGATTTTTCTTTTCCATCTCGTCCTCCATGGACAACTCTACTCTTCTTCCTTCCTCCCAAGCCCCAATACTGGGGTCCCATTTGACTCTTCCCTGTCCTTCCCTCTGTGTATTCTCCCTTTCTTGGTAAACTCCAATGAACCTCAAACCCTTAACAGCTCCCACAGATTGCCCTTTTCTCACTGTTCCCACTGCTGGAAGCCTATCCTCTGTCACCTTGGTTGCTGTAAACATCACTTCTCTAGTCTCCACTGAGCCTCGCTTCTCCAGCTCTTGAGTCCGTCCAGAATGTCCCTGCATCTTCTAACCATGTCATCCAGCGCTTGGGTCCCCAAGATCAGATCTCCATGCCTGGCCAGGAGGCAGATTCCCAGTGAGCAGGCACTGGGTTAAGGCTCAAAACACCTGCGTTCTAGCCCCAGCTCGGCCACTGATCTGCTGTATGACCTTGCATGACCTCTCTTTCATTTTGCACCCATTTCCTGTCTACTTAAAGGTGGGATTTCCAAAAGTGACTTAGGAGCACAAATCTCATTGCAAGTCAAAGGGTGAGTCATTTATGGTGTGTCTGCGCTGCACTCAGAGGTGTGACAGCAGCATGTGTATTCAGACATATGCTAGCTTTGATCAAGCTAGCTCAAGTGCCAATTGCAGTGAAGCTGCAGCAGCATGGATGCCACTGTGTGTGAGCTGCGTGTGTACATACTCAGAGTCCAAAACAGGCTGGTACAGCCCATATTGTAGTGCCAGAGCTTCACTGTTACTGGTTCCCGAGCTAGCAAGGTTAAAGCTAGCTCAGGTATGTCTATGCCTGTTACATCATGCTCCCTAATTGCAGTGTAGGCATACACCTAGGTGCTTCTGAAAATCTCACTCATAATGCCTTGAAAATATACAGAGCTAATTAATAATAAGAATGCCCCAGTGACCACCAACTCTGTGCAGGAAAACTGGTATATTTTCACTTCTACTGACATGCACCTACCAGGTGGAACCCGATACTCCACACAGATACAGGACAGCGTCCAACAGGCCCTGCTGCTTCATCTCCACCAAGGTTCCCTGAAGGGCTATCATGGCCCGCAGACCTCCTCCCGATCCTAGGACGGCGATATTGGGCATGTTATCCTGGGGGAGGGAAAAGAGGGAATGACAAATGAACTAGGAATACTGAGTGATCTCTGCTTTGCAGCTCTTGGTACAGGTACATTCAAGAAATTCACAGAGAAACCCTCAAGTTACAAGACTTGTTTGCCTGATGTTTGGAAGCATTCCTTACCGGGTGCCCAATGACCTGTGCCCCATCCTGAGTCAAGAGCAAATGCATCTTATCTGCATTTTCAGCCATAATCACACAGTGGCAGCACAGTATCCCTTAGGGCTCTTTGAACCTCTGGGCCTTTGTGCTTAAAATCCTATGCACAAACATACAGACCAGGACCAGAATTTTCAAGCGGATGAAGGCAAGGGCCTAGAGGTCATTTCAAAAGAACCTTAGCAATTTAGGTGACTAACTCCATTTGATTTCCATTGGACTTGAAATATGGCTCAAACTTACTAGTGATCTTTGCTGTGCTCCATGTTCATGCCCCTTACTCTCCATGATTCATGGGCGTGAGTTTGTTTGTTTGAGCAAACATGTGTAATGTAGAAGGACTACTGTTTGCATCCAAAACATAACATATGAAATGCAGCTGCTCAAGAAATGATTTTTATTCCTATAAAATTTGCTTTCTTTTTTGGAGGGACCAAATTGTTCATCAAAAATTTAAGAGGTGGGGGCTGTCTAAAACCTGAAAACTCTCAACATGATCTCCTCATTGCCTGTCTACTCCCCAATAAATTTTTAGGTTCTCTTTATTTCAAAACTTTTTAATTTTTTTGTCAAAAATGGGCATTTCTGTTTCCACGAAATAGCAATTTTTCATTAAAAATGTGTTGAATGCAAATAGTCCGCTGTAGTACTAATGCACTAACAAGATTAGTGACAAGTGAGTCCCCAATGGAGACTGAACCTTGAGCACCAAAAAACCCAGGTCATTCTCCCTTGTGCTGAAGGAAGAATATTGCAAGGAGGAAGCAGTGGAAGACTGTTTCAAAGCCCACAGAGGGGAGATGTTCTCAAATATGTCAGGTCCACAGAAGATCACATCCCTCCAAGGACCACCACTTTTCAATGATGAGTAACGATCCTTGGATGTTCCTCACATTTCTCCACCATGCCAGCTAACCACAGGAGGTGGGCAGCAGTGGTTGACTTTTACCCTCGGTGTGGTTCAACCATCAGAGGGGGCTATGATACATGTAGAAACTATGTTATATAGTCACTATTCATTACTGATATTAGTAATAAGTCAGACAAGTATCAATAGCTCACCCAAATCTCTGTCCCTCTATCGCTAGCTATGCACCACACTGAGAGCTCTATTGTCCCCTTCCCATCTGTTCTGTGCTTCAGGCTCAGTCTGGCTTCAAAACCACAGTGCTGTATATACACACACTGCAAAGGGTCTTTAGTAAGCACTGATTGAATTCATGTGAGCATGGAGCCATCTAGAGCAGGGGTGGGCAAACTACGGCCTGTGTGCTGGATCCAGCCCACCAGCTGTTTTAAGCTGGCCCTCAAGCTCCCACTGGGGAGTGCAGTCTGGGGCTTGCCCTGCTCCAGTGCTCCAGCTGGAGCACAGGGTCGGGGGCTGCTCCACGCGGCTTCCAGAAGAAGCAGCATGGCCCCCTTCTGGCTCCTACGCATAGTGGCAGTCAGGGGGCTCTGCTCTGAACGCTGCCCCCACCCCATGTGCCGCTCCTGTAGCTCCCATTGGCCAGGAACCACAAGCAATGAGAGCTTCAGTGGCGGTGCCTGTGGGCGGGGTACCGTGCAGAGCCACCTGAGGTAAGCACCATCCGGAGCCTGCACCACTGAGCCTCTCCCCATGCCCCAACTCCCTGCCCCAGCCCTGATCCCCCTCCCGCCCTCCAAACCCCTCAATCCCAGCCCAGAGCACCCTCCTGCACCCCAAACCCCTCATCCCCAGCCCCACCCCAGAGCCCCCACATCCAGCCAGAGCCCTCACCCCCCACCCCACATCCCTGCCCCAGCCCTGATCCCCCTCCTGCCCTCCGAATCCCTCTTTCCCAGCCCAGAGAATCCCCCTACACCACAAACTCCTCAACCCGAGGATCTGGGAAACTACAGGCCAGTCAGGTTCACCTCAGTCCCTGGAAAAATCATCGAGCAGGTCCTCAAGGAATCAATTCTGAAGCACTTTGAGGAGACGAAAGTTATCAGGAACAGTCAACATGGATTCACCAAGGGCAAGTCATGTTTAACTAACCTAATTGCCTTCTATAATGAGATAACTGGCTCTGTGGATGAAGGGAAAGCAGCAGACGTGTTATTCCTTGACTTTAGCAAAGCTTTTGATATAGTCTCCCACAGTATTCTTGCCAGCAAGTTAAAGAAGTATGGGCTGGATGACTGGACTATAAGGTGGATAGAAAGCTGGTTAGATCATCAGGCTCAACAGGTAGTGATCAATGGCTCCATGTCTAGTTGGCAGCTGGTATCAAGTGGAGTGCCCCAAGGGTCGGTCCTGGGGCTGGTTTTGTTCAATACCTTCATTAATCCTCCATTCATTGATCTGGAGGATGGCATGGATTGCACCCTCAGCAAGTTTGCAGATGACACTAAACTGGGAAGAATGGTAGATATGCTGGAGGGTAGGGATAGGATACAGAGGGACCTAGAAAATTAGAGGATTGGGCCAAAAGAAATATGACAAGTGCAGAGTCCTGCACTTAGGATGGAAGAATCCCATGCACTGCTACAGACTAGGGACCAAGTGGCTAGGCAGCAGTTCTGCAGAAAATTAACTAGGGGTTCCAGTGGATGAGAAGCTGGATATGAGTCAACAGTGTGCCCTTGTTGCCAAGAAGGCTAACAGCATTTTAGGTTGTATAAGTAGGAGCATTGCCAGCAGATCAAGGGACGTGATCATTCCCCTCTATTCGGAGTTGGTGAGGCCTCATCTGGAATACTGTGTCCAGTTTTGGGCCCCATACTACAAGAAGGATGTGGAAAAATTGGAAAGAGTCCAGCGAAGGACAACAAAAATGATTAGGGGGCTGGAGCACATGACTTATGAGGAGAGGCTGAGGGAACTGGAATTATTTAGTCTGCAGAAGAGAAAAATGAGGGGGATTTGATAGCTGCTTTCAACTCCCTGAAAGGGGGATCCAAAGAGGATGGATCTAAACTGTTCTCAGTGGTAGCAGATGACAGAACAAGTATGAATGGTCTGAAGTTGCAGTGCAGGAGGTTTAGGTTGGATATTTGGAAAAAACTTTTTCACTAGGAGGGTGGTGAACCACTAGAATGGGTTACCTAGGGAGGTGGTGGAATCTCCTTCCTTAGAGGTTTTCAAGGTCAGTATTGACAAAGCCCTGGCAGTGATGATGTAGTTGGTGTTGGTCCTGCTTTGAGCAGGGGGTTGGACTAGATGACCTCCTGAGGTCCCATCCAACCCTGATATTCTATGATTCTAACCCCAGCCCCAACCTAGATCCCACCACCCCAGCTGGAGCCCTCCCCCTCCCCTACACCCCACACCCCCACCCCAGCCTGGAGCCTCCTCCCAAACCCAGAACTCCTCATTTCTGGCCCCACCCCAGAGCTCGCACCCCCAATCAAAGCCCTCACCCCCCTCCCACACCTACCCCTGCTCTAGAGGTTAGCCCCAGAAAGCCCCTTACTTCATTCTAAGGGTGTTACTCCTTTAGTTGAAGGGGTAGGGGCTTGTGCTTTTAGCACTGAAGGCCCCAAAGTTTGAGCCTGCCAAAGGACATAAGGTTTGTATGTCTGTGGCCATGGGTTGCCCCCTGGTGCTTTGGGAATGTTGTATTTCAAGGGGAACATCTCCATGGGGCAGGATTTTGGAGGTATTTCCTCCCACTGTACCAGGAACCTCAATTGCCATCTACATGACTAACTTGCTAGATTGTTCTTCTTAGCGCTCTGGGGCATGATTGCCCCCCCCACACACACACACACCTCATCACAGGCAATGGCAAGGCTCTTGAGGCACTTCAGGACTTTCTCCTTTCTTTTCCCAGTGGCTTTTTTCTCACCTTCCGAGAGCTCATGGGAAAGCCGGACACATCCATCATCCTGACAAAAATAAAAGGCCAATAAAATATCTCATCTTTCCAAAGGCTGTGAGGGAGTGAATGTGGTGTCTGGATGTAGATATCACAAGTCCCTCAGAGATTCACTCCTTATATTTGTATCATGGCTGTACCTAGAAACCTCAGCCAAGGTCGGGGAGACAGCTAGGCGTATGACAGATTTTTCAGTTCACTGGAAGTTGTGAGAAATTGGGCGGGGGGAGAATCAGTTTGGGTTGAACCAAATCCAAAAATTGCAAAAAGCTTTGTCAAATTGAAAGAAATTTACTCTGGGTCGAACAAGACAAGGTTCTGTATGACAAATAAATTACCTTTCTCAACTGAGACCTTTTCATCGCTTCTCCCAGATTTCCCCGTAGAGCTCCTGGTGATGTGGAATTCTTCCTTCAGTGGCAAATGGACTCTTCAGGGAATGCCTAGATGGGAGGACCAAGTGGCTGTTTCAGAGATAAGGAACATTTAATATATTAGTATAGGAATATTGAGTGGGAATTGTGAAGGAGTCTAAGGGAGTTAGGAGCCCAAATCCTACTGAATCTCAGCCTGGAAATGTAATAGAAAATAAGCTAACATTGAACTTGGTTAGGTTAGATGTTCCACTTTCCAAACATAAATAAGAAGAGAGAAAAATGGTTGGTGTTATATTAGGTTCAGATTTAAAACAAAACCCTAGTGATAACATTTCTCTCCTGTTACAACAGAAAGTGATGATGGCTCAGGAGTATTATAATATTATAATATTATAATATTATAATATAATACTATCGAGCCGAAACATATACGGCTCGATAGTATTATAATATTATGATATAAAGGTTGATTAAAAAGGAAGCATTTAAAATATTAAATATAAGGGTAGGTTAATAAAAGAGCACTTAAAAATATTAAATAAAAAGAGAAAAATATAAAGGAGAGTGTTTAGTAAGCACATGGTAAAATTATAAATGTTGGTTAATAAAGAAGCACTTAAACTTTTAAATATAAGGGGAGGTTAAAAAGAGCATTTAAAATATTAAATAAAAGAGAAAAATATAAAAAAATAGGTTAAAAGAAAAAGCATGAAAAAAGGCTGTTTAGTAAGCACATGGTAAAAAATATAAAGGTTGGTTAATAAAGAAACATTTAAAATATTAAATATAAGGGTAGGTTAAGAAAAGAGCATTTAAAAAGTGTTAAATAAAAGAGAAACATATAATGATAGGTTAAAAGACAGAACATGGCAGGAAAAGGGAAAAGGGAAAAGAAAGCCCCTTTGCAAAGTGCAAAGATAGGCAGCACATGGTTTAGTCAGAGAGACAGATCTTACCCTTGTGACTGTTCCTGGGGAAAGAGGGAACTCCCAAGGCTCACAACCCCTTAGGCTAGTTATCTCCGCCTTTGGATCAGACCAATCAGATGCTGTTCTACAGCTACATCATATAATACATTTTCCTGAACCAATCCTATAGTTCCAAGATTTTTAAAAAAGAGCCATCTCCCTCCCTTCTCCTCTCTACCTCCCCTCCCCTTTAACTGCCTTATTCTTGGGCTGCATTAGTAGGAGCATTGCCAGCAGATCGAGGGAAGCGATTATTCCCCTATATTCCGCACTGGTGAGGCCACATCTGGAGTATTGCGTCCAGTTTTGGGGCCCACACTACAGAAAGGATGGGGGCAATTCGGAGAGAGTCCAGCGGAGGGCAACGACAATGATCAGGGGGCTGGAGCACATGACTTATGAGGAGAGGCTGAGGGAACTGGGCTTGTTTAGTCTGCAAAAGAGAAGAGTGAGGGGGGATTAGATAGCTGCTTTCAACTACCTGAAGGTGGGTTCCAAAGAGGATGGAGCTCAGCTGTTCTCAGTGGTGGCAGATGACAGAACAAGGAGTAATGGTCTCAAGTTGCAGTGTGGGAGGTCTAGGTTGGATATTAGGAAAAGCTATTTCACTAGGAGGGTGGTGAAGCACTGGAATGGGTTACCTAGGGAGGTGGTAGAATCTCTACCCTGAGAGGTTTTTAAGGCCCAGCTTCACAAAGCCCTAGCTGAGCTAATTCAGTTGGTGTTGGTCCTGCTTTGAGCAGGGGGTTGGACTAGATGACCTCCTGAGGTCTCTTCCAACCCTCATCTTCTATGATTTTATGATCTTTCCCACATTTACATAGGTGCTTTAATAAAGGTTAAAACCATAAGCCCTTAGTAACAAACAGTTTTTCCCTATGCTTTTGGTGAGGACAATTTGAAGCTGCAACAAAAGCAGCTTTGTTAGCCAGTGAATTAGAGATAAAGAAGGCTGTTAGATGTCTAGAACACAGAGATAAGAAGTTTGTTTCTTTTTAAACTGTTGAACAAAAGGAAGTAAAAGTTATATTAAGTTTTTTAAAGGAATGAAACTCTATTTCATAATCACTTGAAAAGACATGCCAATTTGAATAAACAGCCTTTTATTTATAGGCGTTTTAATAAAATAAGCATATAGAAACAACTCAGGGTTAAAACCACAGACAACCAGTTTATCAAAGTAATTTATACTTTAAAAATTTAATAAAAGTAATTTAATAAAAAAAGTTTTCCCCTATGGTATTGCTAACATTGGTCATGTTTTAAGTGAGGACACTTCGAAGCAGCCTTTCTAAATTACTGGATTAGAAAAGAAGAAGGCCACTTTGAAAGACAAGCCTGACTTGAAACATCCCTCCATTTAACACTTTTACATGTGTGATTCAATAAAAAATGAGCACCCAGAAGAACCCCACTGTTAAACCCACAAACCCTTATTTAAAAAAAAAATCAAAAGCTTTCCCAAAGTTTTAGTGAGGACAATTTGAAGCTGCAGCAAAAACAGAGTCTGTGAGCCAGTGGATCAGAGATAAGAAGATTGCTTCGTCCCCCACTTTTTAACAAATACAAATGAAAGTTATATTAAGATTTGTAAAGGAATAAACACTTTAAAAGACAAGCCTATATGAAGACACATCCCTTTATTTAACATTTTTACAGGTGTGATTCAATAAAAAAAGATCATGCAGAAATATTCCAGGTTTAAAACCACAGGTCCTTAGTAACAGACAGTTTATATTCCCCTTATTCTGTAAACCAGGGGATCAGAGAGAAGAAGTTTTTTTCTTCCCGCACTTTTTAAGAAACACAATAGAAAGTTATATTAACATTTGTAAAGAAATAAACACTTGAAAAAACAAGCCTATTTGACGAAACAACCCTTCAGTTAGCAATTGTACATGTGTTTCCATTAAAAAAAAATAGCATGCAGAAACCATCCCAGAGTTAAAACCATGGACAAACTGTTTATAAAAATAATTTATAGTGATAAAATAGTTTCCCCCCTAGGTTTTAGACAAACATTGGTCAATTTTTTAGTGAGGACAATTTGAAGCATTATGCTTTTGCAGCAAAACCACTGTGCTGAGACACGGGTTCAAGCTCCTGTGTTTGTTTTGGGTCCATAGATTTTATTAAAATAATACAGCACAGGCTGGAGCTGTGGCTTTCTCTACATTTTAAAAACAGATAAGACTAATTAGGCTAGCCAGTGATTCCTGCCCTTTAATTTTGCCTTAGCAATGCTCTGGGGTTACCCCTTTCGGTTTGCTTGGTTTTTTTTACACAGACTTCTTTACTAACTTTTTAAATGCTGTTAAAGTTTTAACGAATGGTGAGATTGCATTGAAAGACACTTTGTGAAAGTTATAACAAGTATTTTATTCCATTTACTGATTGTAAAAGACAAATGCCATTGCTTTGTGATTGCATGAAGCTCATAGATAGCCTAACCGAAGAACACCCACCCCTCGACATTCCCCCAATATTTTTAAGATGCAAGTCTTGCGTCTGATGAAGTGGGCATTCACCCACGAAAGCTTATGCTCCAATACTTCTGTTAGTCTTAAAGGTGCCACAGGACCCTCTGTTGCTTTTTACCGATTCAGACTAACACGGCTACCCCTCTGATACTAAACATTCAGTGTTTCATTATATAAAGTTTTTTTAAATATTTAACATGAAAATAAAGGTTTTTAACATTTAACATGAAAAAGCAGTATTGACTGAGCTGTAACAAAACAAGGCCACTCTCAGGGATATTTTTTAGAAGTTTAGTGAACTTAAAAGTCTTAAGATACTAGCCTATCCTTTTAAAATAGTGTTTTTAAAGTACCAAAACAGCAACTGGGTAAGAATATGAAAACTGGCAACTGAGGGGAGTTTACATATGTGTTTAAAAAAAAAATTAACAAAAAACACACAAGATTGCTTTTAAAAGTTTGGATTTATACAAAAAACACAAGAAAAAATTAGCGTATGTAAAAAAAGTTGGCTGTTTTTTTTACCAGAAATAGGGAGTCTTCCCCCTGACACACACACACCTTCCTACTTATCCCCTACCCTCCATCCCACTTTCTTCTTCTCTAATGTTTTTTTTTTATCTAAACCAAACAAATTTTTAAAAAAGTCACAGCCACAGAGAGCAGGCCATGGGGGTAAGAATGCTGCCCTGAGTTTTAGGGGGTATGTTGATAACTCTTTTAGTGCATCATTCAGTGTTAGTTGTTATGCTTTAGCACAGGCAAGCATTTGTCATTCGGAAACACTTTCCCACTTTATGATACTTTCCCACATTATGATACTTTGTAGCATTGCCTGCAAAGCAACAATTAAAATTTTGTTTATCATTATCTTGTCTAAGCCCCAAGGAATATTTTTGTTTTGTTTTGTTTTGTTTTATAAAACACTTTTATGCAAACTGTAGCCCTAGATGCTGTACAGCATTAAATAGTGTGAACCAGTAGACGAGAGACCTGAGCCGTTGTTGGAATCCTCATGATTAAGTCCTAATGCAGAGGGCCTGGGGATGGGTGGGGAAATGAAAAGGTACAGCCGAAGCGGAAGATGGTATGATTTAAGAGGGGTTCTGGGGCTTCTTTGCAATGGTCCAGATGCCCCAACAGCCTATATCCCTCATGCACAATCACCAGGGCTGGGTGGGGTGGGTGGATCTTTGTTAGAGGAACAAGCCGCTTATATACCTCTTGTTGTTGTTGACAAACTGTAACCTAACAGCTCGTATACTATGGGGGCAACCTACTTCCCTTTTGACATACCGCACAACCCTTGAACTCCATAAAAACATGCTTCACACTATTATTTTCAACTGACATTTTATTTTTCAACATACCCTGTTTGGTCCCAAAACACACTCTAATATTTAGATTTTGTAATTTGCTGAACGAAGTAGATGTTCAACATTTCACATTAAACATTTATCTGTTGGTTTGATGATTTCATCTAAAATGCTATTTGGGTCCTCGGCCACTGTTACTTTGTCCACCAATTCTGCCCATAGAGCTAAATGTTCCTGGGTTAAACAGAGGCACTGCACACATATCCCAATGTGATGATGATATTTAACACACTCTCCATACACTAACTACTGCTAATTTCCTTAATTTTACAGTACCCATCATCTAAAGACCAGTACATGGAATCGTGATGCCTCTAACTGGGGGCATCTATGGTACACCCAGGGCAATCCTCATTTTGTTTATCTCTCAGGCAGTGCTTGATGATTCCATGCACAGCCACCTGCACAATTGGACGCATCATGATGTTATGGTTATGAACTCGCACAGGCTTAATACCAAATTTCTCACTCAACTTTAGATAGTAAACAGGGCTATAGAATAAGCCCCACCCCCTCTGTTTTGGCATTCTGTTGAGCATCTTGTTTTGGGTCTGGGCAAAAACAGATCGGGCCCAATCCGCTAGGCCCTTCAGAGCTGTCAGTGTCCAGAACCTCCAAGTACTCTGAAGAACCATCGCTCAGCTGCTGAAAAATGTACAGTAAGAAATACCTGTAAGGCATATTTGTACTTTTTCATAACAGGATTTTAAAACCTTTTACAATGTGTGTCAAGAGACTCCCTCTGCATGCTGCTTTTAAAAACAACAAAAAATATCCAATGCAATATGTTTGTGCAGGCTTGATCCAAAAGGCTCTAGCCAACCGAGCACCGGTGACCGCGTCCCTGCCAAACCATCCCTTGAACGTTCTTACATTCAACGTACCTGTGCCTCATCTCTGTACAGCCCTTTGTTTGAATAGTTTGGGTTCTCCTGGCCTCGTGTTTCTCCACCATGTCATTCTTGTGTGTACAGGAATCATTAACTATTCCTGTTTCCCTGCTCCCGTGACCCATCTCAAACACTATTTGCCACAATGGTGTGTTTGTTTCTTCAGGTCCCATTGCAGCGACCGTATAACATCTCTTCATGAGAGGCTTGACTGCCGGTGTTGGCCAGGGCCTTCTAGGTGCAGCCATCTTCAATCATCAGACCCATTTAAATAGAAGCACCTCCTTACCTTAGCCAGGCTGCACGATACTCTTAGCCAAAAGTTTAGGGCATACGTTGCTCTCCCAAGCCTTGCGTTTGACTCTTATATGATCCCAACTCAAGACCTGCGAAAAGAACACTTCCAATTATTAGAAGTAGATCATCGCATAGAAACACCGATAGGATCACCAATTCAAATATTAATATCAGCTGAAGACATTCTACACTCATGAGTAGTTCCATCATTAGGTGTAAAAACAGATGCAATTCCAGGATGATTAAACCAAGCAAAATTCATCATCACACGAGCAGGAGTATTCTATGGACAATGTTCAGAAATCTGTGGGGCTAATCACAGTTTTATACCAATTGTAGTAGAATCTGTACCATTACAACACTTTGAAAACTGATCTTCACTAATACTTTCCTAATCACCATAGAAGCTAAACAGGATAGCGCTAGCCTTTTAAGCTAGAAAAAGAGGACTCTCCGCCCTACTTAGTGACATGCCACAACTCAATCCAGACCCATGATTTCTAATTCTCTCTTCCACATGACTAATTTACATTCTTATTCTACAACCAAAAATTTTATCCCATCTGTCTACAAACAACCCTGCTAATAAAAACAATAAAATTATAAACACAAATCCATGAACCTGACCATGAACCTAACATTCTTCAATCAATTCATAAGCCCGCAAATCCTAGGAATCCCATTAATTATTTTACCCCTACTAATACCATCAATCATCTTCCCTACCCAAAACAACCCATGATTAACTAACCACCTCTCAACCCTTCAATCATGAACAATCAATCTCTTTACAAAACAACTAATATTACCAATTAACAAAACAGGCCACCAATGATCTATTATTTTAACATCACTAATAGCCATACTCTTAACAATTAATCTATTAGGAATTTTACCATACACATTCACCCCTACCACACAATTGTCTATAAACATAGGACTAGCTATTCCAGTATGGCTAGCCACAGGCCTTCATACTTACAGGCCTTCAATATCAACCAACAACATAGAATCATAGACTTTAAGGTCAGAAGGGACCATTATGATTGTCTAGTCCGACCTCCTGCACAACGCAGGCCACAGAATCTCACCCACCCACTCCTGTAACAAACCCCTAACCTATGTCTGAGCTATTGAAATCCTCAAATCCTGGTTTAAAGACTTCAAGGTGTAGAGAATCCTCCAGCAAGTGACCCGTGCCCCATGCTGCAGAGGAAGGTGAAAAACCCCCAGGGCCTCTGCCAATCTGCCCTGGAGGAAAATTCCTTCCAGACCCCAAATATGGCGATCAGCTAAACCCTGAGCATGTAGGCAAGACTCACCAGCCAGACACCAAGGAAAGAATTCTCTGTAGTAACTCAGATCTCACCCCATCTAACATCCCATCACAGGCCATTGGGCATATTTACCTCTAAGAGTCAAAGATCAATTAATTACCAAAATTAGGCTATCCCATCATACCATCCCCTCCATAAACTTATCAAGCTTAGTCTGGAAGCCAGATATGTCTTTTGCCCCCACTGCTCCCTTTGGAAGACTGTTCCAGAACTACATTCCTCTGATGGTAGAAACCTTCATCTAATTTCAAGTCTAAACTTCCTGATGGCCAGTTTATATCCATTTGTTCTTCTGTCCACATTGGTACTGAGCTTAAATAATTCCTCTCCCTCCCTGGTATTTATCCCTCTGATATATTTATAGAAAGCAATCATATCTCCCATCAGCCTTCTTTTGGTTAGGCTAAACAAGCTAAGCTCTTTGAGTCTCCTTGCATGAGACAGGTTTTCCATTCCTTGGATCATCTTAGTAGCCCTTCTCTGTACCTGTTCCAGTTTGAATTCAACCTTTTTAAACATGGGAGACCATGGATATAAATTGTTCAGGAAGGACAGGCAGGGCAGAAAAGGTGAGGGAGTTGCGTTGTATGTAAGAGAGGAGTATGACTGCTCAGAGCTCCGGTATGATACTGCAGAAAAACCTGAGAGTCTCTGGATAAAGTTGAGAAGTGGGAGCAACAAGGGTGATGTCGTGGTTGGAGTCTGCTATAGACCACCAGACCAGGGGGATGAGGTGGACGAGGCTTTCTTCTGGCAACTAGCAGAAGTTGCTAGATCGCAGGCCCTGGTTCTCATGGGAGACTTTAATCACCCTGATATCTGCTGGGAGAGCAATACAGCGGTGCACAGGCAATCCAGGAAATTTTTGGAAAGCGTAGGGGACAATTTCCTGGTGCAAGTGCTGGAGGAACCAACTAGGGGCAAAGCTTTTCTTGACCTGCTGCTCACAAACAGGGAAGAACTAGTAGGGGAAGCAAAAGTGGATGGGAACCTGGGAGGCAGTGACCATGAGATGGTCGAGTTCAGGATCCTGACACAAGGAAGAAAGGAGAGCAGCAGAATATGGACCCTGGACTTCAGAAAAGCAGACTTTGACTCCCTCAGGGAACAGATGGGCAGGATCCCCTGGGAGAATAACATGAAGAGCAAAGGGGTCCAGGAGAGCTGGCTGTATTTTAAAGAACCTTTATTGAGGTTGCAGGAACAAACCATCCCGATGTGTGGAAAGAATAGTAAATATGGCAGGCGACCAGCTTGGCTAAACAGTGAAATCCTTGCTGATCTTAAACGCAAAAAAGAGGCTTATAAGAAGTGGAAGATTGGACAAATGACCAGGGAGGAGTATAAAAATATTGCTCAGGCGTGCAGGAGTGAAATCAGGAAGGCCAAATCACACTTGGAGTTGCAGTTAGCAAGAGATGTTAAGAGTAACAAGAAGGGTTTCTTCAGGTATGTTAGCAACAAGAAGAAAATCAAGGAAAGTGTGGGCCCCTTACTGAATGAGGGAGGCAACCTAGTGACCGAGGATGTGGAAAAAGCTAATGTACTCAATGATTTTTTTGCCTCTGTCTTCACGCACAAGGTCAGCTCCCAGATTGCTGCACTGGGCAGTACAGCATGGGGAGAAGGTGACCAGCCCTCTGTGGAGATAGAAGTGGTTCGGGACTATTTAGAAAAACTGGACATGCACAAGTCCATGGGGCCAGATGCGCTGCATCCGAGGGTGCTAAAGGAGTTGGCGGGTGAGATTGCAGAGCCATTAGCCATTATTTTTGAAAACTCATGGCGATCGGGGGAGGTCCCAGATGACTGGAAAAAGGCTAATGTAGTGCCCATCTTTAAAAAAGGGAAGAAGGAGGATCCGGGGAACTACAGGCCAGTCAGCCTCACCTCAGTCCCTGGAAAAATTATGGAGCAGGTCCTCAAGGAATCAATTATGAAACATTTAGAGGAGAGGAAAGTGATCAGGAACAGTCAGCATGGATTCACGAAGGGGAAGTCGTGCCTGACTAACCTAATTGCCTTCTATGATGAGATAACTGGCTCTGTGGATGAGGGGAAAGCAGTGGATGTGTTATTTCTTGACTTTAGCAAAGCTTTTGATACTGTCTCCCACAGTATTCTTGCCACCAAGTTAAAGAAGTATGGGCTGGATGAATGGACTGTAAGGTGGATAGAAAGCTGGCTAGATCGTCGGGCTCAACGGGTAGTGATCAATGGCTCCATGTCTAGTTGGCAGCCGGTTTCAAGTGGAGTGCCCCAAGGGTCGGTCCTGGGGCCGGTTTTGTTTAATATCTTTATTAATGATCTGGAGGATGGTGTGGACTGCACTCCCAGCAAGTTTGCAGATGACACTAAACTAGGAGGCGTGGTTGATACACTAGAGGGTAGGGATCGGATACAGAGGGACCTAGACAAATTAGAGGATTGGGCAGAAAAAAACCTGATGAGGTTCAACAAGGACAAGTGCAGAGTCCTGCACTTAGGACGGAAGAATCCCATGCACTGTTACAGACTAGGGACCGGGTGGCTAGGCAGCAGTTCTGCAGAAAAGGACCTAGGGGTCACAGTGGACGAGAAGCTGGATATGAGTCAACAGTGTGCTCTTTTTGCCAAGAAGGCTAATGGCATTTTGGGCTGTTTAAGTAGGGGCATTGCCAGCAGATCGAGGAACGTGATCGTTCCCCTTTATTCGACATTGGTGAGGCCTCATCTGGAATACTGTGTCCAGTTTTGGGCCCCACACTACAAGAAGGATGTGGAAAAATTGGAAAGAGTCCAGCGGAGGGCAACAAAAATGATTAGGGGTCTGGAGCACATGACTTATGAGGAGAGGCTGAGAGAACTGGGATTGTTTAGTCTCCAGAAGAGAAGAATGAGGGGGGATTTGATAGCAGCCTTCAACTACCTGAAGGGGGGTTCCAAAGAGGATGGAGCTCGGCTGTTCTCAGTGGTGGCAGATGACAGAACAAGGAGCAATGGTCTCAAGTTGCGGTGGGGGAGGTCCAGGTTGGATATCAGGAAAAACTATTTCACTAGGAGGGTGGTGAAACACTGGAATGCGTTACCTAGGGAGGTGGTGGAGTCTCCTTCCTTGGAGGTTTTTAAGGCCCGGCTTGACAAAGCCCTGGCTGGGATGATTTAGCTGGGAATTGGTCCTGCTTTGAGCAGGGGGTTGGACTAGATGACCTCTTGAGGTCCCTTCCAACTCTGATATTCTATGATTCTATGACCAGAACTGCTCACAATATTCCAGATGAGGTCTCACCAGTGCCTTGTATAATGGTACTAACACCTCCTTATGTCTACTGGAAATACCTCACCTGATGCATCCCAAGACCCCATTAGCTTTTTTCACGGCCATATCACATTGGCAGCTCATAGTCATCCTGTGATCAACCAATACTCCGAGGTCCTTCTCCTCCTCTTCTGTTACTTCCAACTGATGCATCCCCAGCTTATAACAAAAATTCTTGTTATTAATCCGTAAATGCATGACCTTGCACTTTTCACTATTAAATTTCATCCTATTACTATTACTCCAGTTAACAAGGTCATCCAGATCTTCCTGTATGATATTCCGGTCCTTCTCTGTATTGGCAATACCTCCCAGCTTTGTGTCATCTGCAAACTTTATTAGCACATTTCCACTTTTTGTGCCACGGTCAGTAATAAAAAGATTAAATAAGATTGGTCCCAAAACCGATCCCTGAGGAACTCTACTAGTAACCTCCCTCCAGCCTGACAGATCACCTTTCAGTATGACCCGTTGTAGTCTCCCCTTTGACCAGTTCCTTATCCACCTTTCAATTTTCATATTGATCCCCATCTTTTCCCATTTAGCTAATAATTCCCCATGTGGAACTGTATCAAATGCCTTACTGAAATCAAGGTAAATTAGATCCACTGTGTTTCCTTTGTCTAAAAAATCTGTTACTTTCTCAAAGAAGGAGATCAGGTTGGTTTGGCACAATCTACCTTTTGTAAAACCATGTTGTATTTTGTCCCAATTACCATTTACCTTGATGTCCTTAACTACTTTGTCCTTGATTTTTTTCCCCCAAGACCTTGCATACTACAGATGTCAAACTAACAGGCCTGTAGTTACTTTCTTCAAAATAGGAACTATGTTAGCAATTCTCCTTTCATACGGTACAACCATTGAGTTTACAGATTCCTTTAATATTCTTGGATGAAGATTATCTGGGCTCCCCGATTTAGTCCCATTAAGCTGTTCGAGTTTGTCTTCTACCTCGGATGTGGTAATATCTACCTCCATATCCTCATTCCCATTTGTCATCCTACCATTATCCCTAAGCTCCTCAGTAGCCTCATTAAAGACTGAGGCAAAGTATTTGTTTAGATATTGGGCAATGTCTAGATTATCCTCAACCTCCATCCTCAGTGTTTAGTGGTCCCACTTCTTCTTTCTTTGTTTTCTTCTTATTTATATGGCTATAGAACCTTTTACTATTGGTTTTAATTCCCTTTGCAAGGTCCAACTCTACATGGCTTTTGGCATTTCTCACTTTATCCCTACATGTTCTGACCTCAATAAGGTAGCTTTCCTTGCCGATCCATCCCATCTTCCACTCCTTGTAAGGTTTCTGCTTTTTCTTAATCACCTCTCTGAGATGCTTGCTCATCCAGCTTGGTCTATAACTCCTGCCTATGAATATTTTCCCCTTTATTGGCAATCAGCCTTTTTATTCGACCCTTAGCCCTAGGTGTACGACTTACAGCTAACCTAACAGCCGGCCACCTATTAATTCAACTTACCTCTACCACAGTATTAGCCTTATTACCAACAATAACAACCCTGTCTATATTAACTATAACTATCCTATTCCTATTAACAATACTAGAACTAGCCATAGCCATAATCCAAGTTTACGTGTTTGTCCTACTACTAAGCCTCTATTTACAAGAAAACATCTAATAGCTAACCAAACATATGCCTACCACATAGTAGACCCAAGCCCATGGTCAGTGACAGGTGAAGCAGCCGCATTACTAATAACCTCAGGACTTGCCATATGATTCCACTATAACTCAATATTATTAATAACCTTAGGCCTATCAGTTATAATCTTAACTATATTTAAATGATGACAAGATGTTGTAAGCGAAGGAACCTTCCAAAGACATCACACTCCTCCCATCCAAAAAGGCCTACTATATGGCATAATCTTATTTATTACATCAGAAGTATTCTTCTTTATGAGATTCTTCTGAGCTTTCTACCATTCAAGCTTAGAACTAGGGGGATGCTGACCACCAACAGGAATCACCCCACTAAACCTATTTGAATTTCCCCTATTAAATACAGCAGTACTACTAGCCTCAGGAGTAACATTCACCTGAGCCCACCATAGACTAATAGAAACTAACCAAAACCAAACCATCCAAGCCCTTACCCTTACAATTTTATTAGGGATATACTTTACAGCACTACAAGCCATAGAATACTACGAAGCTCCATTCACAATTGCTGATGGTGTATATGGATCTACATTTTTCATTGCAACAGGCTTCCATGGACCCCATGTAATCATTGTCTCAACATTCCGAATCGTATGCCTACTATGACAAATCAAATTCCACTTCACCTCCTGTCAAGGCTGTATCCCCACTTTGAACTTTAGGATACAAGTGTAGGGGCCTGCATGAGGACTTCTAAGCTTAATTACCAGTTTAGTTCTGGTCCGCTGCCACCATTCCCTTCCCTGGGAAGCTCTGAGAAACTTTTCACCAATTCCCTGGTGAATACAGATCCAAACTCCTTGGATCTTAAAACAAGGAGAAATTGACCCTTCCCCCTCCTTCCTTTCACCAACTCCTGGTGAATACAGATCCAAACTCCTTGGATCTAAAAACAAGGAAAAATCAATCAGGCTCTTAAAAAGAAGGCTTTTAATTAAAGAAAAAGGTAAAAATCATCTCTGTAAAATCAGTATGGAAAATAACTTTACAGGGTAATCAAACTTAAAGAGCTCAGAGGACCCCCCTCTGTCTTAGGTTCAAAGGTGTCAGCCAGGCTATCCGAGCTTCTTAACCCTTTACAGGGAAAAGGATTTTGGAGTCTCTGGCCAGGAGGGATTTTACAGTACTGTAAACAGGAGAGCTGTTACCCTTCCCTTTATAGTTATGACACGCCCCCCCAAATCACAGATAGTGTTGGACGTCCGGTTCCACACTGGCTGTGATTTTTTCCTGGAGCTCTAGGAGAAAACAGAGTTAATAAGACACATGTACCTTTAGACATACTACTGATTATATAAAAACTAACAATATGTT
>NW_023260509.1:0-12873 GCF_013100865.1 Trachemys scripta elegans | reverse complement strand
TTTTCCTCCCAGGCTCCAATGACTGTCGGAGTGGACAATCTTTCTTGATGTACTGGGAATCTCTTGCACGACTATCCCATTCGCAGAGAAAACAGCAGTACTTTGTGTATCCAGTCTGCAGACCAAGCAAGAGAGCAACAACCTTCAAATCACCACAAAGCTGCCACTGATGTTGGTCATAGTTTATGCACCTCAAAAGTTGTTTCATGTTGTCATAGGTTTCCTTTATATGGACTGCATGACCAACTGGAATTGATGGCAAAACATTGCCATTATGCAGTAAAACAGCTTTAAGACTCGTCTTCGATGAATCAATGAACAGTCTCCACTCATCTGGATCGTGAAAGATGTTGAGGGCTGCCATCACACCATCGATGTTGTTGCAGGCTACAAGATCACCTTCCATGAAGAAGAATGGGACAAGATCGTTTTGACGGTCACGGAACATGGAAACCCTAACATCACCTGCCAGGAGATTCCACTGCTGTAGTCTGGAGCCCAACAGCTCTGCCTTACTCTTGGGTAGTTCCAAATCCCTGACAAGGTCATTCAGTTCACCTGGTGTTATGAGGTGTGGTTCAGAGGAGGAGGATGGGACAAAATGTGGGTCCTGTGACATTGATGGTTCAGGACGAGAAGTTTCACCCTCTTCCTCTTCCTCGTCTGACTCAAGTGAGAATGATTCTGGTGCCTCAGGAACCGGCAGTCCTTCTCCATGGGGTACTGGGTGTATAGCTGATGGAATGTTTGGATAATGCACAGTCCATTTTTTCTTCTTTGACACACCTTTCCCAACTGGAGGCACCATGCAGAAGTAACAATTGCTGGTATGATCTGTTGGCTCTCTCCAAATCATTGACACTGCAAAAGGCATAGATTTCCTTTTCCTGTTCAACCACTGGCAAAGATTGTTGCACAAGTGTTGCAGCATATTTGTGGGGCCCACCTCTTGTCCTGATCTCCAATTTTGCAGCCAAAATAAAGGTGATAGGCTTTCTTAACCATAGTGGTTATACTGCGCTTTTGTGATGCAAAAGTCACTTCACCACAAACATAGCAGAAGTTATCTGCACTGTTCACACAAGTACGAGGCATCTCTGCTCACTTTGGCTAAACAGAAATGTGTCCCTTTGCAAAATCAAACACTGACAAATAAGAGAGCACAACACTGTATGATTTCTAGAGCTGATATAGGGCAATTTGTTCAGCAGAGTGATGTAAGCTTCGTTATGATTGCATCATCCATGACTTCTAGGAATAACATGATGCAATTCATATCATGTATGACGCAATACCAGCTTCAGATTGCATCATTCATTGTTTTGCCTAAAAAGCAAGTACTGTCCAAACCCAGTCATAGATTTATTCATAGATCCAATCAAAGATGTATTTTAGTCATTTCTGGTTTAAATTGAGATCCCTTCCCTTTATAACTCACTTATCCTCCGCCATTCCCAAGTCAAGGGTCGTATATACTGACCCAATAGCATATCTTGAAAACTAGAGCCAATCAACAATTTTAAGCATCATTTTCGTTCTCAGTGACCCAGAATTAGTAAAGTTTGACTACATTTATTTCAGAAGCATTTTGGCTGTAGAGCAGTGTTATAGAAGAACTCCTTCACTTTCATGACCACACCTTAATAATTGTATTTTTAATTAGCACCCTAGTACTTTACATCATTACACTAATAATAACAACAAAACTAACGTACACCAACACTATAAATGCTCAAGAAGTAGAAATAATTTGAACTATCCTACCAGCTATTGTCCTAATTACTATTGCACTTCCATGCCTACAAAGACATTCTGATAATGCAACAGAAAAATTCATACTTAAATCTAAAAGTCCAAAGAAAACGAAAGCTTAATATAACTTTCACACGGATTTGTTAAAAAGTGGGAAGGAAAACAAACTTCTCTCTGATCAACTGGATTACAGAAAAAGGGGAATATAAACTAGCTGTTACTGAGGTCCTGTGGTTTTAACTCTGGAGTGTTTCTCCATGCTTTTTTTTTTTTTTAATTGAAACACACATGTGTAGTAAGATGAGGCCCTGAAACATAAACTCTTGCATCAGAGGCTTGGTATGAAGCCAAAGGCCTGAACTAAAGTAATGGTCAAGACTTTGCTAACGAAAAGCAAAGTTAAGCTGCGAGCCAGAGGCAAGCCCTGCTCACAGAACCTGTCTCTTGTTGCAAAACTACACATACCTAAAAGGTACTGGGCACTGGTTATGGCGACACGTGCCAGGATGGTACCAGAACACTCGGTACTAGCACATTCCCCACAGATAACAGGAACAGGCTGACCTATGCTAAAGACAGGGGCAGGAGGGTAATATGGTAGAGTTATTTTGTGAGAGGCGGCACCCTAACATGTAGAGGGGTTGCACTTCTATGCGTCAGGATTGATGTGTAACTTGTTTGTACCTGTGTATAAGAATGCATCCCTGAGTGGATGTCTTTGTCTGGCCTGGAGGCAGTGGAGAGTCCCGCCACTGACTGAGCCGGTCCATTGTCAGGGGGCACATATTCGTAGTATGTCCTGTAGAGTCTGCAGGAAACTTTTACTGTGCTTCGTTTGACAATAAACCTAGCCGGGTGTCTTCATACCTTATCAGAGTCTGTGGTCATTGGGGGTTCTCTCAGGGTCTGCTCTGTCATCTATCTGCACAGAGTCGGGGCAGCCCACAGAGGGAACACACGCACACAGCTGACTGTTATCAACATTGAACAGTGCAGAGCACCACACCGGTGACGTCTGATGACAACATGTACAAATGTTAAATAAAGGGATGTGTCTTCAGATAGGCTTGTCTTTTAAAGTGTTTATTCCTTTACAAATCTTAATATAACTTTCATTTGTATTTGTTAAAAAGTGGGGGAAGAAATAGCCTTCTTATCTCTGATCCACGGACTCACAGACCCTGTTTTTGCTAACAGTGGCTTTGCTGCAAAAGCATAATGCTTCAAATTGTCCTCACCAAAAAAAAAAAAAAAAAAAAAAAAAAAAAAAATGACCAATGTTAGTCTAAAACCTAGGGTGAAAGCTTTTTTATCACTACAAATTACTTTTATAAACAGTTTGTGCATGGTTTTAACCCTGGGATGCTTTCTGCATGCTTTTTATTGAAATGCATATGTAAAAGTGCTGAATAAAGAAATGTTTCTTCAGATAGGCTTGTCTTTTAAAGTGTTTATTCCTTTACAAAAATTAATATAATTTTCACTTGTATTTGTTAAAAAGTGGGGGAAGAAACAAACTTCTTCTCTCTGATCCCCTGGTTCACAGAATAAGGTGAATATAAACTGGCTGTTACTAAGGACCTGTAGTTTTAAATCTAGGGGGCTTCTGCATGCTCTATTTTTATTGAAACACAACTGTAAAAATGTTAAATAAAGGGATGTGTCTTCATATAGGCTTGTCTTTTAAAGTGTTTATTCCTTTACAAAAGTGAATATAACTTTCACTTGTATTTGTTAAAAAGTGGGGGAAGAAATAGCCTTCTTATCTCTGATCCAATGGCTTATCATGGCTCTTTTTGCTAACAGTGGCTTTGCTGAAAGAGCATGCTGCTTCCAATTGTCCTTACAAAAAAAATGACCAATGTTAGTCTAAAACATTGGGGAAATACTTTTTTATCACTACAAATTACTTTTATAAACAGTTTGTCCATGGTTTTAACCCTGGGATGGTTTCGGCATGCTAAAAAGTGGAGGAAGAAGCAGCCTTCTTGTCTCTGATCCACTGGCTCACAGACACTGTTTTTGCTGCAGCTTCAAATTGTCCTCACTAAAAGCATAGGGACAAGCTTTTTAAAAATGTTTGTTAGTAAGGGTTTGTGGGCTTAACAGTGGGGTCCTTCTGCGTGCTCATTTTTTATTGAATCACACATGTAAAAGTGTTCAATGGAGGGATGTTTCTTCAGATAGGCTTGTCTTTCAAAGTGGCCTTCTTCTTTTCTAATCCACTGACTTAGAAATGCTCTTTCAAACTGTCCTCACTTTAAAAATGACCAATGTTACCCAAAGCATAGGGGAAAACTTTTTTTGTTACTATAAATTACTATAAATACTTCCTGCACATCTCTATACATGCATTTTTAAAGCTATACTATTCTTATGCTCTGGCTCTATTATTCATAACCTTAGCAATGAACAAGACATTCAAAAAATAGGGGAACTACACAAATCTTTACCAATTACTTCCTCGTGCCTAACTATTGGCAGCATAGCACTTGCAGGCATACCATTTCTAACTGGATGTTACTCCAAAGACATCATCATTGAAACCATAAAAACATCATACCTAAACGCCTGAGCCCTATTCCTAACACTAATTGCAACCTCATTCACCACAATCTACAGTCTATGAATCACAATCTTCGTAAAACAGCACAGCCACGATACCATTCCATACTACTTACTGAATGTAAACAACCCAAAAATTATTAATCCAATCACCCGTCTTGCCATAGGAAGCATCGTCGCTGGACTACTTATCTCATTAAACATCACACCATTAAAAACTCCCCAAAAATCATACCAATATGCATTAAAATCGCAGCACTAATAGTAACAATCCAAGGCCTTCTACTAGCCCTAGAACTAGCCATAATAACCAACAAAATAACCCCCAAACCTGATAATAGCCACAATTTCTCCAACTCATTAGCATACTTCAACACCTTAACCCACCGTTCACTACCAATAACAAATATAAAATTTAACCAAAATGTCACAACCCACCTAATTGGTCTATCCTGATATGAAAACATCGGCTCAAAAGGATTAACCAAATCACAAATCACTCCAATTACAACCACCTCCTCATCACAAAAAGGCCTCATGAAAATCTATATTATTATTATTAGTAGTAGTAGTATTTATTATTATTATAATTATTATTATTATTTATTTATTATTATTATATACCTTCATTCATTTTATCCATCACATTAGTACTCCTCATAACCTAATTGAACGAAGCACTCCACCAGACAAACCACAAACCAATTCTAACACAACAAACACCGTCAACAAGAATCCACAACCAGCAACCAAAAGCATCACACTATCAAAACAATAAAACCATGATACCCCATTAAAATCTGAACAAACAGTATATAAATCCATCAGCATCAACCGCAATATCACCAAACCCATCCACACTCCATAACCAAGAACCCACTACTACAAGACCTACAATAAGCAAAACATAACCTACCACATAAGCCACCCCTCCTCAATTACCCCAAGCAACAGGAAAAGGCTCCGCCTCTAATGCAGATGAATAAGCAAAAATCACTAATATTCCCCCTAAATAAATCAAAAACAACACCAAAGAAACAAAAGACCCTCCCATACCAACCAACAACCCACACCCAAAAGCTGCCCCTATAACCACACTAAAAACCCCATAATAAGGAGACGGATTAAAAGCTACACCGATCATTCGAAAAATAAAACAAAACCCAAATAAAAACATAAAATATATCACAATTCTTGCCGGACTTTAACCAGGACCAATGATTTGAAAAACCATCGTTGTGTTCAACTACAAAAACCGAATGGCTGCAAATCTACGAAAAAACCACCCAGTAATAAAAATCATCAACGACTCATTCATCGACCTACCATGGCCTTCTAACATCTCTGCTTGATGAAACTTTGGATCACTACTAGGCACCTGCCTAGTCCTACAAATTGTCACTGGAATTTTCCTAGCAATTCATTACTCACCAGACATCTCCCACATCACCCGAGACGTACATTACGGATGACTCATCCGCAACATACACGCCAACGGCGCCTCCCTCCTCTTCATGTGCATTTATCTTCACATCGGCCGAGGACTTTACTACGGCTCGTACTTATACAAAGAAACCTGAAACACTGGAATCGTTCTACTAATACTAGTTATAGCCACTGCATTCGTAGGCTACATCCTACCATGAGGCTAAATATCATTCTGAGGCGCTACTGTCATCACCAATCTACTCTCAGCTGTCCCATATATCGGTAATACATTAGTGCAATGAATCTGAGGAGGCTTCTCAGTGGACAACGCAACCCTAACTTGATTTTTTACCTTCCAATTTCGATTACCGTTTGCCATTATTGGTCTCATTATTGGTACACCTCCTCTTCTTACAGGAAACCAGATCAAACAACACCACAGGACTAAACTCAAATGCTGATAAAATCCCCTTCCACCCCTACTTCTCATACAAAGACTTACTAGGACTTATCCTAATACTAGCCTTCCTACTAACCTTAACACTATTCTCCCCTAACCTCCTAGGAGACCCAGACAATTTTACACCAGCTAACCCTCTACTTACCCCTTCACATATCAAACCATAATGATACTTTCTTTTTGCCTACTCAATCCTACGCTCAATCCCAAATAAACTAGGCGGTGTACTTGCCAAGATGGATACTCAACATATCCCCAAAACACAAAGATTTGGTCCTAACCTTACTGTTACCTTTTGCTAGTATCAGGCACACCATGACAGCCCAAGACACTTATTTTGCCACGCCCCCAAGGATATTTCAGCAGTGATAAAAATTAAGCAATAAGCACAAGTTTGACTTACTTATAGCAAACATAGAGCTGGTCAATCTTGTGCCAGCCACCGCGGTTATACAAGAAGCCCAAACTAACAGCCAACCGGCATAAAATGTGACTAAAATTTAATCTACAAAATTAAGGTGAACCCCCTACTCAACTGTCATACGTAAAAGTATACATTACCACATTATGAAAATAACCTTAATACAACAGACCTATTTGAGCCCATGGTTGCTAAGACACAAACTGGGATTAGATATCCCACTATGCTTAGCCCTAAATTTAGATCGTTTACATACAAAAATATCGGCCAGAGAACTACCAGCAAAACGCTTAAAACTCTAAGGACTTGGTGGTACCTCAACCCCCCCTAGAGGAGCTTGTTCTATAATTGATAATCCATGATCTACCTCACCATCTCTTGCCAAATCTGCCTATATACCACCGTTACCAGCTTACCCTATGAAGGTTACAAAAGTAAGCAAAATAATCCAAGCAATTAACAAGTCCGGTCAAGGTGTAGCTAACTGAGATGGAAGAAATGGGCTACATTTTCTATACTAGAAATAGTGATGGAAGGGAACCATGAAACAGGTCCCATAAGTAGGATTTAGCAGTAAAGTGGGAACAGAGAGCCCTATTTCAGCCGGTCCTGAGGTGCGCATACACCGCCCATCACCCTCCTCAAAACAACGTAACAACCCTAAATAAATCACAATAAACAAATAGATGAGGCAAGTCATAACAAGGTAAGTGCACCGGAAGGTGTAATTGGAACATCAAAACATAGCTTAACCAAAAGCATTCAGCTTACACCTGAAAGATGCCCATTAAAACCGGACTATTTTGAGCAACAATCTAGCCCAACCAATAAATACAAACTCAACAAACAAAATAATCCTACCATACATTAAACCAAAACATTTTACCATCCCAGTATCGGTGATAGAAAAGATAGTTGGAGCAATAAAGACAGTACCGCAAGGGAAAGATGAAAAACGTGAAATACCCAGTAAGCCACAAAAAGCAAAGATTAACTCTTATACCTCTTGCATCACGATTTAGCCAGCACACTCAAGCAAAGAGAACTAAAGTCTGAATCCCCGAAACCAAGTGAGCTACTTAAAGGCAGCCAATAACTTCAAGGCTAAACCCGTCTCTGTGGCAAAAGAGTGGAAAGACCTATAAGTAGAGGCAAAAAGCCTAAAAAACTTGGTAATAGCTGGTTGCTCAATAAAAGAATATAAGTTCAACCTTAAATTTCCTAAAAAACAACTTAAAGACATTTAACAAGAGAAATTAAACTTATATTCAATTGGGGTAGAGCCCGATTGAAAAAGGATACAACCTGAAATGGAGGACAAAACACCAAAACAAAATCACCACAGGCCTTAAAGCAGTCATCATCAAAGCTCACTAACAATAAATATCAACAGCATTTTTTTTTTCTCAAACAACATTGAGCTATTCTACCCTTATAGGAGAACTAATGTTAAAATGAGTAACAAGAAGACAAAACTTCTCTTATGCGCTAGCTTAAATCATAATAGATAATGGAAGAAGGCTAATGTAGTGCCCATCTTTAAAAAAGGGAAGAAGGAGGATCCGGGGAACTACAGGTCAGTTAGCCTCATCTCAGTCCCTGGAAAAATCATGGAGCAGGTCCTCAAGGAATCAATTTTGAAGCACTTCGAGGAGAGGAAAGTGACCAGGAACAATCAGCATGGATTCACCAAGGGCAATTCATGCCTGACTAACCTAATTGCCTTCTATGATGAGATAAATGGCTCGGTGGATGAGGGGAAAGCAGTGGATGTGTTATTCCTTGACTTTAGCAAAGCTTTTGATACTGTCTCTCACAGTATTCTTGCCAGCAAGTTAAAGAAGTATGGGCTGGATGAATGGACTACAAGGTGGGTAGAAAGCTGGCTAGATTGTTGGGCTCAACAGGTAGCGATCAATGGCTCCATGTCTAGTTGGCTGCCGGTATCAAGTGGAGTGCTCCAAGGGTTGGTCCTGGGCCAGGTTTTGTTCAGTATCTTCATTAATGATCTGGCGGATGGCGAGAATGACATTATAAGATGAGAAAACCCTGTGGAACCGTACATACAGATTAACTATTGCCCATATCCATCTAAGGATTCACAACCAACTATAATTTGATCCCTATTTTTAGTTGGGGTGACCTCGGAGTAAAACAAAACCTCCAAAAAAAGAACATATTTTTACACTTAGACCTACAGCTCAAAGTGCCTATGGCAAAATGATCCAATATATTTGATCAACGAACCCAGGGATAACAGCGCAATCCCCTCCTAGAGTCCCTATCGACGATGGCGTTTACAACCTCAATTTTGGATCAGGACATCCTGATGGTGCAGCCGCTATCAAGGGTTCGTTTGTTCAACGATTAACAGTCCTACGTGATCTGAGTTCAGACCGGAGTAATCCAGGTTGGTTTCTATCTACAATATGAACCTTTTCTAGTACGAAAGGACCGAAAAGACAAGGCCTATACCAAAAACAAGCCTTACCTTATATTAGTGAAATCAACTTTACTAATAATAAGGACAAAAACCATAAGCCCTCAAAAAGGTCCAAGTTGGGGTGGCAGAGCCAGCTATCAATGCAAAAGGCCAAAACCCTTTATTCAGGGGTTCAACTCCCCTCCCCAACTATGAAAACCCTATTATCTAACTTAATATCTCCACTCATATATATAATTCCAATCTTAATTGCCATCGCTTTCTTCACCTTAATTGACCGAAAAGTCCTAGGATACATAAAACTATGAAAAGGCCCTAACATCGTAGGCCCATACGGACTACTACAACCAGTAGCAGATGGTGTAAAGGTATTTATTTAAAAACCAGTCTGCCCATTAAACTCATCCCATACACTATTTACACTATCCCCAATCCTAGCCTTTTACTAGTCCAGCCAATTTGACTCCCACTCCCCCTACCCTTCCCACTAGCCAATCTTAACCTAGGCCTTCTATTCCTAATCTCCCTCTCCAGCTTCATAGTCTATTCCATCCTATGACCAGGATGAGCGTCAAACTCCAAATACGTCTTAATAGGAAACCCTACAAGCAGTAGCCCAAACTATCTCATACGAAGTAACCCTCGGAATCATCTTACTCTCCCTCATCCTATTCTTAGTGGGATTCAACATACAAACATTTATAACAACACAAGAACCAATATACCTCATCTTTTCCTCCTGACCACTAATAATAATATGCTATATCTCTACACTAGCAGAAACTAATCAAGCACCATTCGACCTCACAGAAGGAGAATCTGAACTGGTATCAGGGTTTAACGTTGAATACTCTGCCGGTCCATTCACCCTATTTTTTCGAGCAGAATATGCTAACATCCTAATAATAAATACTCTTACCACCAACCTATTCCTAAATCCAGCCTACATCAACAATACACCTGAACTATTTTCCCTATCACTAATATCAAAAGTCATACTACTTTCAGCAGGATTCCTATGAATCCAAGCCTCCTATCAACGATTTTGATATGACCAATTAATGCACCTCCTATGAAAAAATTTCCTCCCAATTACCCTAGGAGTGTGCCTCTGACATATATCAATACCAATTGCCTTCTCAGGACTTCCACCAATACCATAGGACACGTACCTGAAATTAAAGGATCACCTTGATAGGGTGAATAATAGAAGCTAAAATCCTCTCGTCTCCTTAGAAAAATAGGACTCGAACCTATAACAGAGAGATCAAAACTCCCCATACTTCCATTATACTACATCCTAGTAAAGTCAACTAATTAAACTCTTGGGCCCATATCCCAAAAATGTTGGTTAAAATCCTTCCTCTACTAATGAATCCACACGCAAGCATAATTATTATCTCAAGCCTAATTATAGGTTTAATCCCTGTACAATTTAATGGCACATCCCCTTCAATTAGGATTCCAAGACGCAATATCACCCATTACACTGTTCTACAATTTTTGAGAAGTCGTCTGCTTCAGAGATAAAATGTGCTATTTATTATATATTTTGATGTGCTGAATTCAAATATGACAATTAAAACAACTGATTGGCTACCGTTTCTGAGATATTTAAGTTTTTACATTTTATGTCTATGTATATTGTGTAGATAGAGTTTTAATCATAAATTGTAAACCTAGGTCTTTTCATGTGTTTATGGTTGCTTTACATGATAATATTTCACCTGTCCTGTTCATGTAACACTTTAAAAATCAGCAAAAGGCTTATATAAATAAAATTTATTATGAAACAAAAGGCAAAAACTATTATGTACATAGTTTAGTCCTATTCAGTGTCTACTCGGCGCTTCTTGGCTTGTCTCTTGTATTCATTAAATGGAGCATCTCTTGTCACTGTCCAGCAATAGTCTGCAAGCATTGATGGGCTCCATTTGCCCTGACAGCGTTTCTCCATTGTTGCAATGTCCTGGTGAAATCGCTCGCCGTGCTCGTCGCTCACTGCTCTGCAGTTTGGTGGAAAAACATCTAGATGAGAGTGCAAAAAATGTATCTTTAGTGACATGTTGCAACCAAGGCTTTTGTATGCCTTGAGGAGGTTTTCCACCAACAGCCTGTAGTTGTCTGCCTTGTTGTTTCCGAGAAAATTTATTGCCACTAACTGGAAGGCTTTCCATGCCGTCTTTTCCTTGCCAAACAGTGCATGGTCAAATAGATCGTATCGAAGAAGTTCACGAATCTGAGGACCAACAAAGACACCCTCCTTTATCTTAGCTTCACTTAACCTTGGAAATTTTCCACGGAGGTACTTGAAAGCTGCTTATGTTTTGTCAATGGCCTTGACAAAGTTCTTCATCAGACCCAGCTTGATGTGTAAGGGTGGTAACAAAATCTTCCTTGATTCAACAGGTGGTGGATGCTGAACATTTTTCCTCCCAGGCTCCAATGACTGTCGGAGTGGACAATCTTTCTTGATGTACTGGGAATCTCTTGCACGACTATCCCATTCGCAGAGAAAACAGCAGTACTTTGTGTATCCAGTCTGCAGACCAAGCAAGAGAGCAACAACCTTCAAATCACCACAAAGCTGCCACTGATGTTGGTCATAGTTTATGCACCTCAAAAGTTGTTTCATGTTGTCATAGGTTTCCTTTATATGGACTGCATGACCAACTGGAATTGATGGCAAAACATTGCCATTATGCAGTAAAACAGCTTTAAGACTCGTCTTCGATGAATCAATGAACAGTCTCCACTCATCTGGATCGTGAAAGATGTTGAGGGCTGCCATCACACCATCGATGTTGTTGCAGGCTACAAGATCACCTTCCATGAAGAAGAATGGGACAAGATCGTTTTGACGGTCACGGAACATGGAAACCCTAACATCACCTGCCAGGAGATTCCACTGCTGTAGTCTGGAGCCCAACAGCTCTGCCTTACTCTTGGGTAGTTCCAAATCCCTGACAAGGTCATTCAGTTCACCTGGTGTTATGAGGTGTGGTTCAGAGGAGGAGGATGGGACAAAATGTGGGTCCTGTGACATTGATGGTTCAGGACGAGAAGTTTCACCCTCTTCCTCTTCCTCGTCTGACTCAAGTGAGAATGATTCTGGTGCCTCAGGAACCGGCAGTCCTTCTCCATGGGGTACTGGGTGTATAGCTGATGGAATGTTTGGATAATGCACAGTCCATTTTTTCTTCTTTGACACACCTTTCCCAACTGGAGGCACCATGCAGAAGTAACAATTGCTGGTATGATCTGTTGGCTCTCTCCAAATCATTGACACTGCAAAAGGCATAGATTTCCTTTTCCTGTTCAACCACTGGCAAAGATTGTTGCACAAGTGTTGCAGCATATTTGTGGGGCCCACCTCTTGTCCTGATCTCCAATTTTGCAGCCAAAATAAAGGTGATAGGCTTTCTTAACCATAGTGGTTATACTGCGCTTTTGTGATGCAAAAGTCACTTCACCACAAACATAGCAGAAGTTATCTGCACTGTTCACACAAGTACGAGGCATCTCTGCTCACTTTGGCTAAACAGAAATGTGTCCCTTTGCAAAATCAAACACTGACAAATAAGAGAGCACAACACTGTATGATTTCTAGAGCTGATATAGGGCAATTTGTTCAGCAGAGTGATGTAAGCTTCGTTATGATTGCATCATCCATGACTTCTAGGAATAACATGATGCAATTCATATCATGTATGACGCAATACCAGCTTCAGATTGCATCATTCATTGTTTTGCCTAAAAAGCAAGTACTGTCCAAACCCAGTCATAGATTTATTCATAGATCCA